>NC_045983.1:11791579-11859840 GCF_010909765.2 Amblyraja radiata
ACAATTTCAAGGCCTAACCCTACTGCTCAATGTGAAAAGAGACTGCGAGCACGTGCTGGTAAAGTCTGCAGGCCGCGGTTGGAGCGATCCCAGGCAAGGGATCGACTCTGATGTTAAGTCCGCGGTGGGGCTCAAAGTCAGTTCGAGGAGGCCTCCAGCTCCATCGATGTTAGGCCGCAGAGCGACCAGAGATATGACCCGGAAAACAATCGCATTTCCGGCAAGGTAAGAAACTGAAAAAAAGTTTCCCCCGACCCACTCCCCCTTCCCCTTCCCCCACATAAAACAAACCGTAGAACATTAACACTAAAAATAAAAAAATAGACGAAAAAACAGACAGACTGTTGGCAGGGCTGCCAATCGTGTGGCGCCCCTGTCAGGAGATATATTTTGATATACAGTATTTCAAAATGTTCTTCGGCAAACAGTCAAATTTGCATGCTGCAAAGATCAAATTATATACATGATCAATTAGTCCTTTTCAGCAATATTTCACGAAACATTAAAATTTTCCAATTCAGTCGTTCTCATTTATTCATAAAATGCCCGGAACCAATCATGAACTTCAATGTGGACAATGCTATTCCTGAAGAACATTTTGTTTTAGCCACACAGGAAAGCTACGAGTGTGATTATTTGTGGTGTATGTCAGTTTCTACAAGAAAAGGTTTTATTTTCTAATTCAGTGATCCTCAGCATGCTCCACCATCAGCTAGTTCATATGTATACACTTTAGCCAAGGAAAACTTTAATCTTGTGAAGGATCTCAACGCACATTCTGGATTTTCCGGAAAGGTAATTGCATGTAGTATGGGATAGGGAGAACATAAATGAAGGAGTCCAATTTCTGCCTTAGGTGCAAGGCAGACTATCACTCATTACCTTGTTCATTATTACCAGCAATTCACTCAGAGCTAGTCGGAGCCGACGAGGAGAGTCGCTGTGTTCAAACTCCAAAGCCAGGCCATGCTGCAACTGTGACACCAGGATGCTCTCGCCATTTGCTCCACCCAATTTGTGCCTGTCATGGGGAAAGTAAAGGCCTTAAATAAGATTTTTTGAAAACATCAAATGATTAAATAAACTGTTGGAGTATTTCAAGCAGGTCAGGCAACATCTGTGGCGCGAAATGGACAGATGGCGTTCTGGGTTGGGACCATTTTTCAAGACTGGAGTAGAAGGGAGATAGCTGGTAGAGAGTGGAGGGAGTGGGAATAGGGCAAGAACTGGCAAATTATAGGCAGGAGGGGTTAATTAGAAAATGAGTTGGGGGAGGGGGGCAGAGAAGAATGGAGATGGTCACAAAAGGCTGGACGTATTAAGTGGAGAAGACAAATGGCTGCACATTATTAAATTTCATAAAAAGTCTGAGAGAAATCTAAAACTGGAAGGATAGATGGTAAGTAAATGGGAATGGGTTGGGGGTGGGGGAAGGTGGTGGAAATCAGGTGGAAATAGGGGACCCAGAGAAGCTAGTGGTGGATGACGGGCAGAAGGAGGTGGCGGAGAAGGAGATTGAGAACCTCGTGTCCTGATGACAAGACAGCAACCTTTCTCTCAACGTCAGCAAGACAAAGGAGATAGTGATCGGCTTCAGGAAGCAAAGTGATACACATACCCCAGCTTATATTGATGGTGCCGAAGTAGAGATGGTCAAAAACTTCAAGTGGAAAGAACTGCAGATGCTGGTTTAAATCGAAGGTAGAGTTGCTGGAGTGCTGGAGTGCTGGAGTAACTCAGCAGGACAGGCAGCATCTCTGGAGAGGATGAATGGTGACCTTTCGGGTCGGGTCCCATCTTCAGACTGAAGCATCTTAAGGGCCTGTCCCACTTTCACAACCTAATTCACAACCTCTGCCGAGTTTGCCCTTGACTCATACTCACAGCATGGTCGTCATGCGGTCGTAGCAGGCCGTGATGCTAGTCGTAGGTACTCGTGGCATCAAGTAGGTCGGGTCGTTTTTCTAGCATTATGAAAATCATCCACGAGTAAATAATGTCGTGAATTAGGTCGTGATAGTGAGACAGGCCCTTTACTCAAGCATTTTGCGTCTACCGTTGAAAACTTCAAATTCCTCCGAGTCAATATAACCAACAACTTCTCCTGGACCACCCATATTGAAGCAACAACAAAGAAATATTTGTTTTGGAATTTTTTGAGGATGTACCAAGTAGAATGGATGTGGTCTATCTGGACTTTCAAAAAGCCTTTGAGAAGGTCCCACACAAGAGATTAGTGTGCAAAATTAGAGCACATGGTATTGGGGGTAGGGTATTGACATGGATAGAGAACTGGTTGGCAGACAGGAAGCAAAGAGTACGAATTAACGGGTCCTTTTCAGAATGGCAGGCAGTGACTAGTGGGATACCGCAAGGCTCAGTGCTGGGACCCCAATCGTTTACAATATATATTAACGATTTAGACAAGGGAATTAAATGTAACATCTCTAAGTTTGTGGATGACACAAAGCAGTGTGAGCTGCGAGGAGGATGCTATGAGGCTGTAGGGTGACTTGGATAAGTTGGGTGAGTGGGCAGATGCAGTATAATGTGGATAAATGTGAGGTGATCCACTTTGGTGGCAAGAACAGGAAGGCAGATTATTATCTGAATGGTGTCAGATTAGGAGAAGAGGAGGTGCGATGAGACCTGGGTGTGCTTGTATATCAGTCACTGAAAGTAAGCATGCAGGTAAGGCAGGCAGTGAAGAGAGCAATGGCATGTTGGCCTTTGTTGCAAGAGGATTTAGGTTTAGAAGCACTGAGGTTCTACTACAGTTGTACAGGGGCCTGGTGAGACCGCACCTGGAGTATTGTGTGCAATTTTGGTCTCCTAATTTGAGGAAGGGCATTGTTGCTATTGAGGGAATACAGCGTAGGTTCACCAGGTTAATCCCCGGGATGGCGGGACTGACATATGATGAAAGAATGAGTCGACTGGGCTTTAGAAGGATGAGAGGGATTCTTATAGAAACATATTAAATTCTAAGAGGATTGGACAGGGTAGATGCAGGAACAGATTTTGGATGATCAGCCATGATCATTTTGAATGCCGTTGCTGGCTCAAAGGGCCGAATGGCCTACTCCTTTACCTATTTTCTATGTTTCTAAGAAAGCACACGAATGTCTTAACTTCCCTAGAAGGCTACAGATGTTTGGCATGTCCCCTATAACTCTCACCAACCTCTTCAGATGCACCATGGAAAGCATTTTATCAGGATACATCACAGCTTGGTTTCAGAACAGCTCCATCCAGGACCATAAGAAATTGCAGCAAATTGTGGATGCAGCCCAGGCCATCACCCATACCAACCTCTCTTCTATTGATTCCATTTATACCTCACGCTGCCTCGGCAAGGCCAGCAGCACAATCGAGGACAAGTTGCACCCTGGCCACTCCCTCTTCTCATCTTTCCCATCAAGCAAACGGTATAGAAGTGTGAAAACGAACACCACCGGATTCAGGGACGGTTTCTTCCCAGCTACTATCCGGCAACTGAATCATCCTACCATAACCAGAGAGCAGTGCTGAACTGCTATCTACCTCTATGATGTTCATAAGACTATGCTTGATCAAACTTTGCTGGCTTTACCTTGCACTAAACGTTATTCCCTTATCATGTATCTAATCACTGAAAATGGATTGATTGTAATCATGTATTGTCTTTCGGCTGGCTGGTTAGCACGTAACAAAGAGCTTCTCACTGTACCTCGGTACATGTGACAATAAACTGAACTGAGGAGGGGAAAGGAACTTGTGCAGGAGCAGCGCAGGGAGCAGGGCAGGGTGAGGGGATGGAGTGGAAAGAAAAGTGTGCATGATGAGAGGACTTGGGTAGATCAGGAGATGGAAAGTGTAGGTTACCTGAAACTGGTGAATTCAATGTTCATGCTGTTGAGTTAGTGTCATTGATTCTTCCGGCATGCCCACAGGCCAGTAAACAGGACCTTCGGCCCAACTTGGCCACACAGCCAATATTTCCCATTTACACTAGTCCCACCTGTCTGCGTTTGGCCCATATCCCTCTAATCCAGTCCCTATCCATATCTATATTATTAAAAGTCTGATCTTGACCACTTCCTGTTGTTCTGTATATTGATTTTAGAAAAAACGCTGCCACTTACGGCTGTGACTTTTTGGCTAAATCACACTTACTAAACTGTATGTGGTTTTACTGATCTGCCAGTGCCCTGAATGTGGTTTGAAAATATGGTTTGGAAATGCTAAAGCTGTGTTGCCTTTGGTTTGAAAATGCTAAACCTGTGTTGCCTTTGGTTTGGAAATGCTAAAGCTGTGTTGCCTTTGGTTTGGAAATGCTAAACCTGTGTTGCCTTTGGTTTGGAAATGCTAAAGCTGTGTTGCCTTTGGTTTGGAAATGCTAAAGCTGTGTAGCCTAACATGGCGGCGCTGTAATGGCGCGGCCCCGGCAGTTCGCCTGTCCTTTTTTACATTTTTTTGTCCCGTTTGCTGTGGTTTTTGTATTCGTTTTTATATTATTTTTAGGTGCGTATATGTGGAGAGAGGGGGGTGGGGGGGACTTTTAAATCTCTTTCTTGCACGGGAGACTCGACCTTTTCCCTGTCGGGTTTCCGTTGTCGTTGGGGCCTAGCACCGTGGAGCAGCCTCTAGCCGAAACGACCTGGGGGCTCCAGTCACGGAGCCTGCGGACTTACCATCGTGGGGCTGGCCGGCCTCAGAGCGTGGTCAGCTGTTGTGGCGCTCGGCTGCGACCAGACTTTGAGGCTTCGGAGGCTCCAGCTGCAGGCCTGTGGACGGTAACATCGGGAGCTCGCTTTTCAGAGCTCCCACAACGGCAACTTCTCCCGCCCGAGTTGCGGGATTGAAAACGACCCGGAGTGGGGCCTCACATCGTCCGGCGCGGCTTTAATGGCCGCGGGACTTGCCATCGCCCGCCGGGGGCTCCAAGATTAAGACCCGGAGCAGGGCCTTACATCGCTGGCGCGCTCTTAGCGGCCACGGGAATTACCATCGCCCGCCGGGGGCTTTAAAATCGAGAGAGGATGGAGAGCAGGGGAGAGACAAGACTTTGCCTTCCATCACAGTGAGGAGGAGACTTACTGTGATGGATGTCTGTGGGAATTAAGTTGGTTGTGTGTCTTGTATAATTGTTTATTTTTGCTGCCAAAGGAACTAAAGATGGAAATTAGCTAATGGCTATAATCTTGCATATTTACATGTAAATGTTTATCAATATGCATTGTCCCTGTTTAAATAAATTCAAAACAAAATTCAAATTAAAGTTGCCTTGCCTAATTAAAGTTGCCTTGCCTTCTATATAATTAAAAGTCTAATCTTGACCACTTCCTGTTTGCGCTTTATAATGATTTTAGAAATAACACTACCACGTACGGCTGTAATCGTTGGCCATCTTACTCAGAGTCCCCCTCCGCTTATCAGGTGCCAAGGATTTATCCCATCGATAAAAAAAAATAAGAGTTATTAGTGTTTTAAAAATGTTGAGATTCTCTCTCCTGTCAATCATGCCATGAAGGGCACACCCCTTCTGGTGGGAGGTGGGAGGGACTATAAAACCCAGAAGTGTGGGCGTGGCTCAGTCTCTGCAAGATGGAGGAGGGAGAGGTCACGACTCGCTGTCTTTAGTGGCCTTGCACCTTGCTTGAAATGGTATGAAACTGCACTTGAATTTGGTGGCCTTGCACCCTGCTTGAAGTGGAATTTCAAGGAATAGCCGTGAGTCAACTGCCAGCCCACCAGCTGTGAGTGAGTGAGCTGCCAGCACAACAGGCTTGAGTGACTGAGCTGCCAGCCCAAGAATCCATTCGGGCCCACAATGTCCATGCTAGCCCTCTGGAAACCAGTCTCTTCAGCCCACAACACCCATACTAGCGCACCAGAAAGCCCTCCACCCCCTCCCCACCCCTGGCGACCAATATTGGAGTTGGTGGAGAGGTGGAATATTGCGTTGGGGGACCAGCCCTCCCGTGTGATGCTGGGACCCAACAGGTCCCACTTAGTCTAGTACTTGTCTATATGTTTCTTAAACATTGCGATAGTACCTGCCTCAACTACCTCCTTCAGCAGCTTGTTCCATACACCCACCACCCTTTGTGTGAAAAAGTTACTCCTCGGATTAACCGTAAACCTATGTTCTTGATTTCCCTACTCTGGGCAAGAGGTTCTGTGCGTCTACCCGATCTATTCCTCTCATGATTTTGTACAATGGATCACCCCTCATCCTCCGACGCTCCAAGGAAGAATCCTAGCCTGCTCAACCTCTGCCTATAGCTCAGTCTCTAGAGTCCTGGCAACATCTTAGCAATTTCTTGGTTAACATCTTTCCTATAACAGGGTGACTAATCCTGCTTGCCAATGACATTTCACTGCCTTTATTGGCCGTTCTATTTGTCCGCTTGCTGCATCTTCTCTGCACCCTTTCCACCTGCAAATCTTCTCTGTATCCTTTCTGTGCCGATCAAGATGCAAAATTAATATAATCTCATCTGCCTACACATGATCCATATTCCTTCATCCTTGCATGCTCACGTGCCTTTCTAAATACCTCTTAAAAATCACTGTTGCATCCGCTTCCACCAACTGCCCAGCAGTGCGACCCAGACACCTCCCATTCTGTGTAAGAAAACTTGTCTCGTACATCTTTTTTTTAATTTCCCTCTCTTATCTTAAAGCTATACTTTGTAGTAATTGACATTTCCACCTTGGGAAAAAGATCAGCTATCTATATACATCTCGCAGAAATTTAGTTACTTCTATTCTATCAGGTCACCCTCCCAGCCGTCAATGACTTGCAATACAAGTGCTTGACTAAATGCTTAAATGTTGTGAGATTACTCACTTCCAGCACTCACTCAGGCAGTGCACAATGTGATCTGCCATTCTCAAATTTTCCCTTTGCCAGTAAAAGTGTAAGTCCAGTCATCACGTGGACCAGATTCCCCACTATTGATTCCATCTACACTTCATACTTGCTTGGGTGAGCATCCAACAGGAAAAAAATATCCTTAGAACCCCTTTAAACATCTTCCCCCATAACCTAAACAGATCCTCTAGATTTTGGCATGAAAACTCATGGCAGCTCATTTGTGCACAAGGACAGACAAACAACTTCAATATAATGCTCAAAATTGTTTTTGGATGTTGACCCAATGCTAGTTGAGGCATAAATGCTGGTCAGTACACTGGGGAGAACTCTCATTCTTGTTTTGTTAAGAGACTTTTATTGTCATATTAGACCAAGTGGGACCCGTTGGGTCCGGTCCCCTTCAACACAACAAACGATTTTTGACATTGTTTGTTGCGTAACTGCTGGTGTAAATCTCTATCGGAATATGAAAAAATGTCACCATTAGCGTGTCGTGTTTTCGAGGAGATGTGAATCACAGACTAATATACAAATACACAAATAAATAAATACACATCCAAGATCAGAGTTTTATAAATATAGAGATAGAGATGTACCATAATGAAACAATGAAATTCTTGCTTGCAGCTGCACAATAGATTTGTAAACACGGTACCTGATTTTGCAGAATACCTTTGCATCTGCCCAGGAGAGGACAACTAATGTTAGTTTTGGATCCCACCCAAAATATGGCAGCTCTGATAATGCAACACGGTCAATTATGAAGAATTTGGTTATTTAGTCATCTTTAAAATATGACAATCTAGCAATTTTTCATCCTAGAGATATAATAACTTGAGGTTAAAATTGTAATAGTAAGCACAAATAATTAATATTCTTAAAAAATGTTGCCAACAAGACTATCAACAAAATTACACATATTAATCACTTGGCATCTATATAACCTTTTATTTATACCAGTAATATTTAAATACCTCAGCTGTTGTTCTTTTGTAGCGTCCTGTTCCAGTGCATGGAAATCTACTGATAATAAAGCCACAATAGAGTTGACAGCTTCAATCCCAGACAGGAGGCGGAGGATGAGTTTTTTATCTTGAGCCCATGCATCACTTTGATCAGCTGGGGCACAAAGAGCCATTCTCACCAAACAGGGTAACAGCAGTCTCAGCTCTGGGTCACTTAGTGCTGCCAGCTTCACCACATCCACCTTCTGCATAGCCTCAAATGCAAAGGAACTGACAATCTGTAGGCATGTAAACTCCGTCATCTTTGTTGAAGGCACCTGAATAGAAGATAACATTTGCAAGTAATTTTCAATTCAGAAATAAATAGGCAAATGTTTAGTTTATTATTGTCACATGTTCCGAGATACAGTGAAAAGTATTGTTTTGTGTGCTATCCGATAGCTCCTCCAATGAATTTCTTAAGACCTCATAACTCAGAAAGACGTCTCTGCTTTTCCTTCCCCATGTAGGTTAAAAGGGTTTCATTAATACATCTTTGAGCACACTTGCAATTATCTTTGGTTGTGTCCCACACTCCTTAAAAATATTAGGAACTGGAGTAAGCCACACAATTAGGGAATGGCTGAACTGGACATAAATTAATTTACCTGCCTTTGCGCTAGATTCTTTGGTGCTTGACAATATTCCCAAATGCTAAAGTAAAAATGCTAGAAGCACTCAATAGATCAGGCAACGTTTGTGGTAAAAGAAATAGTTAACATTTAATTCCCAGTACCCTTCTCTTTCCACAGATGCTGCCGAGCATTTTCAACATTTTCTGTTTAATTCGATATTTCCAGCAACAGTAGAAAATTAAAATATATTAATAGTCACTATTTTCTTTCTTCCAGCATCCTCAGCTTTTGGAGATGACAGCATTTCAAATTGCCACTGCCCTTTGTGGAAATGGGTATGTTTTTGTTTCTGAATTAACTAGTTCTGTTTACAGGTTGATCTCTCCCCAAGCTATGTATGCAAAATTGATTCTCAGTAGCTGCATGCAGAATCCCTATACCATTTTAAATACTTTACAAGACCATCACTCAAAGCTTGATTCGTCAATATTTCTTCTTCACAAGGTGGTGAAATTCTTGAATTTTAGAACAAAAAAAAAGAAACCTATTGACAGGTCTCTGGCAAACAACATTAGTTCAGCACATAAGTTTTCATGATTTGTCAACAGCACATTATTACCGGCACACAATATTTGGTGTCAATATTGATTTGAATGGCCACTTTCCAAATGTGTTAAATATTGTGTCTAAATATCATATTATAAAACCAATGGACCGGCAATTAAGGAAACATAAAGATTTGCTAATAATTTTAAAGCTTTTAAAACTTATCTAAAAGCTTTTATAATTTCTCTGATACATCCAGTTTGGATCATAAAACGATTTAAAACGTTTGATGTAAATAATAGAATTGTCATAGGATTTCAAATATTCTACCAGAGAAAAATACGGAGTACTGACAGTACACTTCACTTAATTGTAACAACAATATTCTCCTACTTCAGTTAAAATTACGTACCTGTTTAGGAACCAAATGATGCTCGGATTTAAAAATAAAAGAAAAAATGACGAGTGAGGCCCAGTTCTAACTAAATCCCCGAACTCGCGTAATCCCATGAACCGAGAAACTCATCCTGTTCTGCGGCCACGCCATCCGCGTGCACGCCACTCCTCCCCTTCTGGCGAACCTATCAAATTGAAGTTTAACTAAATGTTCTCAGAGTGTTTGCAGTGAAGGGGCGGAATTGAAAGTATATGTGCATTTCTGTTTCAAGATCTCTTCCTTTATGCCCGAGTTCATCTGACAGGATTAAAACTCTGCCCCTCGAGACACCGTAGCAACCATCTTTGGTAGCAACCGCCACATGGAATTGTGGGCCGGGCCGGGCCGGGCCGGCGTCTCCTGGTTCCTTGCGGGGCAGTCTCCATGGCAACCGCCCCGCAAGGAACCAGGTTCCCGGAGCAGGCGCGCACACAACAATCAGCGCACACAACACTGATTGGTGACACTGAAAATAGACACAAAATGTTGGAGTAACTTAGCGGGACAGGCAGCATCTCTGGAGAGAAGGAATGGGTGACCTTTCGGATTGAGACCCTTCTTGGTGACAAATGATCTGCGGACCATCTTTGCTGCGGACTGCAGGTTGATTTGACGCGCTCAACCCGTCAGCTGTTGCGCCGCGTGGGCCGGGACTCGCGTCCGGCGCATGCGTGATTGAGATGAGTTGAAGGCGCGAACTGATGTTGTCCGATTTATGTTTGAAGTCAAACAAAATTGGAGAACTGTGAGTAAAATATATTTTTAAAATCTTAATTAATTTGTGGCAATTTTTTTTTTGCCTCACAGTTCTTTGTCCGTGGTTTAAGAATTGCTCATTTTGACTTGCTAACAAGGTAATGAGAATTGAATTAGATCGAATGTAAAACTGAGATGGATAGGTGTTTCGCAGGATGGGAATGTCAAAGACTATAGGGCATAGCTTTAAGGTGAGAGGGGGCAGAGTTTAAAGGAGATGTCGGGGACAAGTTTTCTTTACAGAGAGTGATGGGTGCCTGCAACACGCTACCAGGGATGGTGGTGAAGGCAGACACGATAGTGGTGTTTAAGAGGCTTTTAGATAGGCACGTGGCTATGCAAGGAATGGAGGAATGTTCACATGCAGGCAGAGGATTAATTTATCTTGGCATCATGTTTGGCATATTCTGGGCCAAAGGGCTTGTCCCTGTACTGTACCATCCCATGTTGATAAAATTGGCTGGACCAAATCTCATTACCCTGTGCATAGTTCGACCCTTGTTGTATAATGTTTACAACATGGTAACAGGCCATTCGATCTCATTAGTCAATTTCAGTGTTTGTGGTCTAGTCTCCTCCAACCTCATCACACTGTCATTAAATTTAACATTTCTTTACCTCCCCTCATGCCTTTGTCAGATTCTCTAAAACTGCTTGCTGCAATTATTCTTGGTGACAGAAAGTCCTGTATTTTCTGAACGTTTGAATACAATGTTTCTCTTGAATTCCTTATTTAAGTTCTGAGGGGCAGTCTTGTAATTACAACCCATAGATTTTGTTTTGACAAGTGAAAACATATTTGTGCCCACTGTATTGAATTACTTAGCAATTTTAAAGATTTTAAAAGTTTCTATCCATTTTTCTATGATGTATTGCTTTTAGTAGCTCTATACTATGTAGCTTTTGTCAAAACACATCATTGTAATAGTTCAGTCCACACCTTTGGAAATCATTTGACTTTTAGAAATACTATGAAGATTCGTCTCTTTAGTCAAAGTTCTGGCAAAATGTTTCCTTTTCTGTGACGACTGGATTTTAAGAAACCCATTAATCATTAATAGAAATTTGGTAACTTCTGATTGTGTCCTGCATTCCAACAGAATTGAACTATTAGTAATGATAAATCTATGCTGTCTTGTGAAAACAGAATTATTGATTTCAAATATTCTACCAGAGAAAAATACGTAGTACTGACAATACAACTCACTCAAAGTAACAACGGTCAAATAGCCTCCTGTGTTATAGTGCAGCATTTTAACATAGGTTAGTCATTTTTATGGGGATGAATGTAAATACAGATTGCCAATAAGTAACGCTTGCCAATAATTGTATTTTGATGTATACTTGTTGTCAAAGTGACCAAGAATAAACAGCAACAATTTGTTAAAATTGACAGGGCTAAGGTCTTGATTCTGCTTAGGGCAAATATTTCTTACAAAAATAAGCCCGCAGGGAATTCAAATCAAGAATAATTTCCTGGATGAGTTTTAATCACCTCAATGAATTTCTCAGTTTTGCTTTTTCGTATGCTTGGATTTTATTTCTTTTTCTGCACGGAGAATCGCGTATTTCAGGTGGTATGGGACTTTAGAAACTGTCGTAGATTTATGGCATAGGTTGGACTACCTGTCCACTATTGTCGATAAAAGGTGCTTATTTTTCGAAAAGCATCATCATACTGTAATGCATGAAGCAACAGAATAACTAAACAATGATTTCAGACAAGTGTGGTACATCAGTTTAGTGAAGTGCAAATATTCAGGTTTTAAGATGTGAAAATAGTGACATAATATGCTTTGCCTGAATTGGACTACTTAAAATTTGCATTTTATCGTAAGTGATGCTATGGAGTTGAAAGTCACATTTTTTTATTGTAAAGAATAAGAGTTCTAATGAAAATAATTTAGAAGCTGCAACTTTTACAATTAAATAACTTATATATTTGTTTAAAACCCTTCTGCTTTCCAAAATGTATTTATTTTTATAGATGTAGCTTACACCCCAGCAGTATGAACATTGACTTCTCTAACTGCTTAAGGATCTCAGTGGATCAGGCAGAAATGTTAAGAGAAATGGACGTGGCATTTCGGATCGGGACCCTTTTTCAGCAGTCTGAAACATCGTCTATCCATTTCCCTCCACAGATGCTTCCTGATCTGCTGAGTGCCTCCCACAGTTTGTTTTTAGCTTAAGTTTTTCATTTGCAAATCTTTTGCACAAATTGTGGAGAAGCATTTCCTTGCAGACATGGTGGTGTAGTGGTTTATACTGTTGCCTTACAACTACAGAGACCTGGGTTGATTCTGACTTCAGGTGCGTATTTGAGGAGTTTGCATATTCTCCCGGTGACCATGCTAGGTGCTCTGGTTACCTCTCACATCCCAAAGTTATATTTGCACACTCATTGGTTACTGCAAATTATCTGTTTGTGTGAGTAAGTGGCAAAAAGAATCACAAGAGAGTTAATAGTGCAGTGCTCCAGAGGAAAGGTGAGTAGATTGCTCTCCTGGGAGCCAGATGGGCCTAATGGGCCGATTGACCCTGTCTGGGCAGTAAATTGATGTTTGCTCATTTGAACCTTAGGCCACTGTGCTGTCCTATTTATTTATATAAATTAGTAACAGCATGGCTTCAACAGTAAAACGCTATAATTCTCCCTTTTTCCATCTAGTTTCATGTAAATTTCAAACTCAGGCGTAGCACAATGGTGCAGCTTGTAGAGTCAGTGTCTTACAGCACCAGAGACCTGGGATCACGTTTTCTCTGTGACTACGTGAGTTTCTTTTGGGTGCTCTGATTTCCTACCACATGCCAAAAACATGAAAGTTAGTGAGTTAACTGGCTGCTCTAAATTTCCCCTTGTGTGTAGGTGAGTGGTAGAATCTGGTGGGGAGGAATTGATGAGAGTAGTGTAGTGTTGAGTAGAATTTTTAATATTGAATATGCCCTTTCTCTACATAATTTCTAAATTTCTTTTGCAGATTGAAACACAAAATTGTATTTTCTCAATGTGTATTGGGATTAGTTAATTAAAATGGCATCATCACCATCAGAATATACCATTGGTGGAGTGAAAATTCTTTTTCCATGCAAGGCGTATCCATCCCAGCTTGCCATGATGAATTCAGTAAGTTTCACATATTTGAGAAATAAACACACCATTTTGAATGGTAACCAGTGTCTTGAGTTTTAACGCATAGACGGAAGATTGGTGGCGTTCCTAGAGGAGCAGGATGTCTCCAAGAAAACACAACTTCTCATGTTGTTGATTCTATTTAAATATTACAGCAATTCTGCTTGGATAAACCATGTTCTTAAAATCCAGTAATACCCCAATGCATAGTCCATGGCTCCAGCCATAATTTTACTAATCTTAATGTTTCCGATTTTTTATAAATTGAGACAATTGCACACATTGGCCTGCATTTTCATTATCTCTTATTGAAAACGTAATATGCTGAAGGATTCTTGCATTTATTGGAGAACAGCAACATTCTAAAATGTGACTAATCTCACTGTAATTTATATGTTTGAACTTGATGGTATGACTGGATGAATTAATATAGAGATGCACATTGGTCCAATTTGTTTTTGTTCAGATCGTTCGTGGTTTGAACTGCCGACAACACTGTCTGTTAGAAAGCCCCACTGGAAGTGGAAAGAGTCTTGCGTTGCTTTGCTCTGCATTGGCCTGGCAGCAATCTCAATATGGTACAACTTGCTATTTATATGCAGCAATGAAGAATTAATAACACAACTTTTGTTCATTTAACTATGGAAATTAACAATCATTCCCAAGTAAAAAATGGTAATGTTACATGTAGAAATGAAAGTTAGGAACAGTAAGTCCAAGGAAACCTGGATGTCTAGTGATGTCAATTGTTGACTTTAATTTAAAAAAAACCCCATAGCAAATGGCAGATCTATAAAACTGAAAACAGGGGAGGCCCATTGAGAATATGGAAAATATAGGTGGTACTTAGAAATTAGGAGGGCAAAAAGGACACATGAAACATCACAAGTGGACCAAATTATTGAATATCCCAAAATGCTTTGTAAGTTTATTGAAGATAACCAGGGAACGAGTAGGGTCCATTTGAGACCAAAGGAGAAATCAATGCATGGCTAGGAGATGTAGGTGAGATCTTATATTAATACTATTTTCACTAAAGAGAAGGATGTTATAGTTGAGGAATTCAAGAAAGAGGATGAGAAATTCTGGGACAATTACCATTTCAAAAAGGAGGAGATGTTTGAGTGGGTTTAACGGGAGATAAATACTCGAGGCACATCTCGGGTTAGTATGGAAGGAGAGAGAAGAGATTACTGGGGCCCCAACGGACATTTTTGAAGTGCCAGATGATTGGTGGAGAGTGCTATTTTTGCTAAAAAGGCCAGGGCCTGCACCTGTAAAGGATTAATTAAAGATTGTATGACATTGTCTGACTAATATGATTACATTTATTGAAGCGGTAACAATGTATATTGATGCGGTCCTTGTAGTTGATGCCGTCTACATGTCCTTTGATAGGGTCACACATAAAACATTGATTAAAGGCAAGTTGGCAAATTTGATTCAAAATTGGTTTTCTAATCGGAAACAGTGTGTTACGGTGGATGTTTCATTTTATGATTGGAAGCTAGTGGTATACTACAGGGATCTATACTGGAGCCGTACTGCTTGTTATATGTAATAATGATCGAGATGTTAATGTAAGAGGTATAACTAGAATGTTCACGGATGAAACTAAAACTGAGAAGGATGATCTTGGACTACAGAATAATATTGATGTTTTGGTAAGATGGAATATTATCCTGAAAAGTGTGAGGTGATATGTTTTGGGTAGGGCAGGCTGGGATATACACAAAGAATGATAAGGCTCCAGCAAGAAGCAGAAGGACCTTGACCTATAATCTATGGTTCCCTGAATCACTAAAAGTTAGTATGCAGGTGCAGCAAGCAATCAGGAAGGCCAATGGAGTTTTGGCCTTTATTGCTAGGGGGATTGAGTATAAAAACACGGAGGTCTTGCTGCAGCTGTACACAGTATTAGTGAGACCACATTTGGAATACTGTGTACAGTTCTGGGGTCCATACTTAAGAAAGGATGTACTAGCCCTGGAGGCAGTGCAGCGAAGGTTTACAAGATTAATTCCTGCAATGAGGGGATTGACATATGAGGAAAGGTTAAGTAGGCTGGAACTCTACTCTTTGGAGTTTAGAAGAATGAGAGGCGATCTCATTGAAACATATAAGATCGTGAGGGGCCTTGATCGGGTGGATGCACCGAGGATGTTCCCAATGATCGGGGAAACTAGAACTAGGGGACATAGTTGCAGAATAAGGGGGGGCTCTTTTAAAACTGAGATGAGGAAGAACTTCTTCACCCAGAGGGTGGTTAATTTATGGAATTCACTGCCCCAGGGAGCAGTGGAAGCAGAAACTTTAAATATATTTAAGACTAAAATAGATGTTTTTTTAGCTGCCAAGGGGATAAGGGGCTACGGGGAGAGGGCAGGGATATGGACCTAGGTATGGTTAGTATAGTAAGACCTGAGTGATCTCCTGGACAAGTGTCGATCGCCTGGATTGGGGTCGGAGAGGAATTTCCCGGATTTTTTTCCCGAATTGGACCTGGGTTTTTATCCGGTTTTTTGCCTCCCCCAGGAGATCGCGAGGTTCTTGGGGTGGAGAGGGGTGATAGCGGTATAAAGGGGAGGGTAGTGTCTTGTGTTCTGTGTCTTGTGTCTACTGTTTGTGGGTAAGTGTGTCTGTTTAGTGTTCAGCCATGAGCGAATGGCGGTGCGGGCTCGACGGACCTGGTGGTCTACTCTCGCACCTACTTTCTATGTTTCTATGTTTCTATGTTTCCCTGAAGATGGATAAGGAGGCATATGAGACGCTTGGCTTCATTAGATGGTATGTAGAATATAAAAACAGGACGTTGCTGTAAAGCTCTATAAACATTGCTGAGGCAACAAATGTAATACTATGTGCTCTTCTACATTGTACGAAAGATGTGTTTGCACTGGAGAGGGTGCAGAGGAGATTCACCAGATTGTAGCCTGTATTGGAGTGTTCATGTTATCAGGCAAGCCTGGATAGGCTATTTTTTATTTTTGTTGAGACTGAGGTGCCTGAAGGAGGTATAGAAGATTGAGGGCGTAGATAAGGTAGACAGTAAGAGATCGTTCTCCAGCAGAGTTGCAGACACCAGATGCTATTTCTTTAAGGTGAGGAGTAAGAGGGTTAAAGAGGATCCGATGAAATCGTTTTTTACCCAGAGACTGACTTTAACCTGTAACGCACTGCCTAAATGGATAATGGAGGCAGAGACTTTCAAAATATTTGAGAAGTATCTAGACGAGTACTTCAATTGGCAAGATGTAGAAGGTTATGGACTAGATACTGGTAAATGGGATTAGCAATTACATGGTGGTTGGCATGGACTTTATGGGCTAAAGAGCCTGTTTCTATACAATATGACAAGTAATTTATCATGTTGTATTTGCTATATTTTCAGCATAAAATGTGAAACATTTAGAATTGACATAATTTTGAAGTTCTTGGTTATAGCTAAGCATGTATTTGAATTGTAAGGTTAAATAGAAGGGGATGCTACAATATTTTGCTATCCATTTAATTTTACAAATCATGTACTTAGCCATAACCAAGAACTTTTAAGATTATATTAATTGTGAATATTCTATATTCAGCATAGAAAACAAAACATTGTCAGTACAACAGGTCCCTTGCCACAAAGTAATTGAGCGTATAAACTGGCTCTTCTCTCCCACCCTCCTCCCCCCATGTCCATTCCAGTTATCAATATAAAAAAAAGATACAGTGCTGAAGTAATTTTGTGGAGCTAATGGATGGGTGACGTTTTGTGTCTGGACGCTTCTTCACATTAATTGCAGTAGGGGGAGAAAACTGTAAAAGGGTTGGGACTGGTCAAAGCCTGGCAAGTGAGGGGTGGATTCATATGAGGGTATTTGATTGGCAGATGGGTGGAGTAAGTGATAAAGGCTTGAGGTGAAAGGAGACGAAAGGATGTCCGATAAGGAGAGCAGAGGAATGAAATGGAAAGTTCAAGGGAGGTATACAGGTGGAAGGGGACGGGAGAGGGAATGAGCGTGGGACAAGGGGCAGAATAGCAACGGTTCTATTTTATTAGGATTATAGTGGAGAAAATATTAGTAACTAAAATTACCATGTTATTAAATTAGCTTGTCTAAAGTAATTCAAGACCTAGCTGATTGAATTTGAGAAAATATTGTGAAAATTGAAATGGTACTAAACCAAAAGATGTTACAGAGGAACATTAATTTTTCACGGTCAAATGTTTAATTTATTTAATGGTAATTATTAAAACCTCTTTTGCAATCAAAAGACTAGTTGACTAGCATACAGGAATTAGTTCATACAAAAATTAAAAGAATTAGCGCAGATCCTGACAACATGCAAACGATAACAGATTTGAGAAAAAAGTAAGAACAAAACAAAAGGGTTTGAAAATAATCTTTCAAGTGATATCAAAATGACAAATTTGACAATTAGGAAAATGCTGGTGGGTTGGTGTAATAGTACTTCTGTAAACTGATAACAAAGTTGCAATCCTGTAATTGTAAAAATATACTGCAGTCGATTATTTTGTTTCACTGTAACATTTTCGTTTTTGTATTGAACTGTGACATCTCTAGTATTGAGTAAATAAAGGTTGTTCAGATGATAACTGTTGATCGTGTATCAATGAGTGATTTGTTTTGCAGAGAAAGCTGGAGATGGAAATTCCCTAAACGATTGTAAGAAACAAGAACATTTGCCTGCATGCAACTGTGCCTGTCATGGATCAGAAATGAATTTTGCTCCAACAGCAGCAAGAGGACAGGCCATTCCAGCTGTTGTAGAAACAGAAATAACTTCACCAAGTTTAAATCACGGTACTGGTTTGTTGCCTTCTATAATTTATTTATGACGTATACTCATAGTTTTTCTGGCTTTGTATCTGAGGAAGGACTAACGTATGATTCTTCAGCCATTTAATTCACATCTTCATTTGTGTGGAGTACCTTGTCCCTGCAATTAGTGATAAAATTAAAGAGATTTCAAAGAGTGCTTGAGTAAATGAGAGGTGAGGGAATTATGGTGTTGGAAAGACAATGCCCTTGAGGCAATGGAAAACAAGGATGAATATTCAAAATTTTTGGGTATTAAATGGTTGAAGACTGATAAAAGGGCGGAACCAGGAAACTGCAGACTCTTCCACTTGGGTCAAGGAAGAAATGCAGTTATTCCATGAGGTGTTGTTTTCTGTTTGCTTTCAAAACTCTTGTGATGTAGCTGGTAAAGAAATACATAAAAAATGTTGAACAAGTGAAGTCTGAAGAGTTTGAAGGATTGTGACAGTGGAAGGAAGTGTTGCTGAAGGAAATCAAAGGATATCATGATTTTTTAGACTGGAAACCTCACCCAGCTGATCACGTTTTTACTGACTCCTAGTAGAGCAATCCCATCAGTCCTATTATACCATCCTATCCCCAGAGCCTGAAAGTTATTTTCCTTTCAGGTACTGACTCATTCCCTTCCAAAGGCACTGGCTGCTTCTATTTCTATTGCTCACATTTGCCCAGATTAAACTCCATCTGCCATTTCTCAGCCCAGATCTGTAACTGAATCATATCCCGCTTATTGGGGAAATATTGCTTATTGCCTACGAGGTCAACGTTGTTTTGTTTACATCTTTCTTTAATCTGTCCACATATCTGTTCCTTTAATGGTTTGGAGGATTGTAGTATAATCCCACATCAATGATTGCACCTTTCTTATTTTTGATTTCTACCCATATTTCCTCAGTGGATAATCCCTTCAGTATATCCCCCTGAGTACAGTTGTGACATTCTCCCTGAATGGTAAAGCAACTCCTTCATCTCTTACTTCCCTCTCTAAACTAAAATCTGTGAATTTTATATTCTAATTACTGAGTTAAAGTTCTTTGGTGCATATCACTCGTGATTTTCATCCAAAATTTTAAATCTATACCCTGCAATGGGAAGAGTGTCATATCTTTGTCTAAGCCAGTCATGATCTTATACACTGCCATCATATCTACATTCCACCTTTATTTTGTCCAAGGAAAACATGCCCAGCGTTTACACTCTTCCCATTGCAGGGCACTGATTTAAAACTTTGGATGAAAACCACGAGTGAGATGCACTGAATAACTTTTTTTACTCCGTAATTAGAATATGAAATTCACAGACTTTAGGTAAGAGGTGAAGGAGTTGTTTTACCTATCAGAGAGAATGCTACAACTGCACTCAGAGGGGATATACTGAAGGGATTTCATTCTAACCAGTAAATCTTTATCGTGCCATCCACTTAGAATCTTCCTAAACTGGGCAATCAGAAATGGACAATACTTCAATTATGGCGTAACCAGTAATTTGTGCTGTTCAGCATGAGCTCTCTGCATTTGTCCTCTTTGCCTCTGTTTATGAATCCCTACATCCTGCATGCATTGTTAATCCATCTGAAGACACGCCCCAGCCTGAAAAGGTTGTGTGTTCATTCCTTCCACACATGCTGCCTGTCCCGCTTAGTTCCTCCTTAGTATGTTTTGCTTTATTAATTGTCCTTTTAACACGCTCTTCTACTTTGTTCACAAGCACACCCAGGTTATTTTGGTTCGGCAAGGCTTTTGGACATGCCATTCAGCATCTGTTATTTCCCATTATTCTTTCTACCAATGTGTATTATTTCAGACATTTATATCAAATTTCATCTGTTGCTTTACTGTCCATTCAGCCAACCTGTCTATGTGGGGGAAAGGGAATATTGAAAGAGTGGAGGACATTACAGCGGCTGTGTTGGTAATTTTTTTGCACTGCTTTGAGGTGCCTATTGTTTAGTTTTAGAGATACAGCGCAGAAACAGGCCTTTCGGCCCATCGAGTCTGCACCGACCAACGATTCCCTCACACACTAGGGACAATCTTTTTTTTTTTTAATAACCTGCCAAGTAACCTACAAACCAGTACATCTTTGGAATGTGGGACGAGTCCGAAGATTTCAGTGAAAACCCATGCAGGTCACGGGGAGAACGTACAAACTCCATACAGCCAACTACCTTTGGTCAGGATTGAACCCGGGTCTCTGGCGCACTGCTATGCCTCAGTGTTGCCTGTGTTAGGGATGTTTATGAGAGGCCATGGGTCACTGCTGCTCTCCAGATCATGAGCTTGGCTTGAGTTTTCCACAAGCAGCTCTTTTGTATTGGGGTAGTGGAAGCACAGGTTGATTTCATCTTCCTTCACTGATAGGTGGCTTCTGACATATGGGAATTGATCCATATTGACCAGAGTTTGGTTGGGATTCTCAATTGTGCAGTTTGAACAACTGGCCCAGTTTGGTTGAGGATGCTGTCTTCCAGATATGTGGGATGAAGGTCTATATTTTTATACGCTCAGCCTCCAAACAATAAGGGACCAAGAACCACGAAGAACCAAGAACAAGATTATTGTTTGAGTTTTGTGGCTTGATGACTTTGTTGCTTGGTTTTAAAGTGGAGGTAATGAAGTCTGAACAGTTTTACACTTGTCCTATGAATTACCTTAACCCCAGCAGGAAGCTTGTTGATGTGAGGTGAAATATTTCTCAGGAGAATATGACCTTACGAAGAGAGTTGTGCAACAATACAGTATTTCACAACCTCTGTCTGTATTGGCTTCGTGGTGCAAGACTGTGGATGTCTTTGGGAATTATAATTTAATTACCTAGCAGTGGTGTAAATGCTTTGTACAGAGCAATCAGAGAAATTAAATAGTTGGCCAATAATTGTGTACATTCAAATATTCTGCACTAGGTAAGAAGAGAGAGCTACTGAATTAAATAGCATTGGAGGAATTAAATAATAAGTTCACAAGACACAGGAGCAGAATTAGGCCATTCAGCCCATTAAGTCTGTTTTGCCTTTCGATCGTGGCTGATCTATTTTTCCTTCTTGGCCCCATTCTCCTGCCTTCTCCCAGTAACCTTTGACACCCTTCCTAATCAATCTCCGCTTTAAAAATACCCAATGACTTGGCTTCCATTGCCTTCTCTAGCAATGAATTCCACAGATTCATCACTTTCTGGCTGAAGAATTTTCTCCTTGTCTCTATTCTAAAGATACGTCCTTTTGTCCTTTGCCCTCTGGTTCTGGACTCTCCCACGTGAAAACATCCTCTCCACATCCACTTTATCTAGGCCTTTCATTATTGGGGAGGGTTCAATGAGTTCTCCCTTCATCCTTCTAAACTCCAGCGAGTAGAGGCCCAGAGCCATCAAATGCTCCTCGTGCATTAACCCAATCATCCCCAGGATTATTCTCGTAAACCTCTTCTGCATCCTCTCCAACCCCAGCACATCCTTCCTCAGATAAGATGCCCATATACATACATGAGAAACAGAGGGTATTTAGGAGAGAGCAGGACCATTCATAGAAGGGATAAGGCTTTTCTATTTGTCATGTCAAGGAAGGAAGTAAATAACAGGGTTGTGGAATTAATATGTTGTTACCAACATATTAATTGTAGAGCCACAGAACTAAAAACCTTTAGGCCAACTATAAAACAAAGAAGGGAACTAGCGGGATGGAATAATTGAAGTAAATAATTTATCAATGTGATAGATAGATAAATAAATAATTTGGCCAGAAGGTTGTTAAGGGCCTGTCCCACTTGCGTGTCCTTGGCACCGTGGAGGTTCCAGTTGCAGAGCTGCGGACTTACCATCGTGGGGCTGGCCGGCTTTGGAGCGTGGAGAGCTGTGGTGGCGCGCGGCTGTGACCCGACTCCGGAGCTCGGAGGCTCCAGCCGCAGGTCCGGTGGACGGTGACATCGAGAGCTCACAGGTCCATGGTGGGAGACCGCTTTTCGGAGCTCCCACAACGGCAACTTCTCCCGCCCGAGTTGCGGGGTTGAAAATGACCTGGGGCGGGTCCTTGCATCGCCCGGTGCAGCTTTGACAGCCGCGGGACTTGCCATCGCCCGCCGGCGGCTCCGACATTTAGACCCGGAGCGGGGCCTTACATCGCCTGGCGCGGGACTTGCCATCTTCCGCCGGGGGCTCCAACATTAAGACCCTTAGCGGGGCCTTACATCGCCCGCCGGGACATGCCATTACCCGCCGGGGGCTTTAACATCGGGAGAAGAAATGGAACACGGGAGAGACAAGACTTTGCCTTCCATCACAGTGAGAAGGAGATTCACTGTGATGGATGTTTGTGTAAACTGTGTTGGCTGTGTGTCTTGGTTCTTTTCTTGTTGTATGACTGCAGAAAAGGGGTGGGAGATTGCAACCTTCACGTGGTCCGCCCTGTTCGACAAATGCAATCAACCCGGTGTGCACGATCAAATAGAACAAGTTGTCCTACAACTTTAGGCTGTGCACGCCATACGCAAGAAGAAGAAGAAGACTGCAGAAACCAAATTTCGTTTGAACTTCTTTTGAGGTTCAAATGACAATAAAATTGTATTGTACTGTATTATTGTATGGAGCCTTGGCGTACCACGATTTCACCATAAACTAGTGACATTGAATAATTATGAATAAAAAACAAAAAGGGATGTGAACTAGAGAAAAATGCGTGCAATTGCAAAAGCATAACTTAAGACCCTACAGAATGAAAGTACAACTTATTTAAAATAATACATAGAATTATTTGGGAAATAAGTAACAAGTTAATGCTATGGTGACATCTGGCAGTGAAATACTAGCATGACAAGCAGACAAACCTATTATGTTATAATTGAAGATAGACACAAAATGCTGGAGTAACTCAGTGGGACAGGCAGCATCTCTGGAGAGAAGGAATGGGTGACGTTTCGGTTCCAGACCCTTGTCTCGACCCGAAACATCACCCATTCCTTTTATACAGAGTTGCTGCCTGTTCCGCTGAGTTACTCCAGCATTTTGTGTCTACGGTTTAAACCAGCATCTGCAGTTCCTTCTTTCACTATGTTACAAAATTGGTGCTGATAATGTTGAAAAGCTGTGATATATCAAATTAATTTCTGAGCATAGGAAGTGTGCACTATCTGCAAGGCATTAACATTGGCCAAGGAAAAACTTTTAAACTTTTCACCACCTTCACTTGTCTATGATGCCACCTTTTTTAATGCAATTTGTAAACATATATGTTCTGTTTCTTGGTTGAGCACCAAGCTTGCATATTGTAGGCCTTGTCTTCCCAGGTCATCAAGTCAAACCCAGGAAATTGTGACAGCCAATGTCTTTTTCCACCTGTTCATTTTACAGGACTATCTTTAGGCAGCCAATTGTTGTATGACAAGGTAGATCTGGGTTACTTGACTGTTAATTGCCATATATTCAAACTTGGCCTGGTTGCTAATTATAATACCTCATTGTCGACATGTATGGTTAAATAACATTATGTTGTGTAGGTCAGGAAGTTGCAGGAAGCTAAGTTTCTTGATGAAGTGTCAAGAAAGGGGAACACATTTGTAACAAGTAGAGGAGACCAGGAGGTTCAATGTCTTAGTAAACATGGAGCAAAAACATCTGCTTGAAATCTAAAACAATAACAAAAAATGCTAGAAATATTTGGCAGTATCAGTCGAAGGAGCAGAGCTGATGTTTTAGGTCCAGGACCCTTCATCAAGAATAAACCTTTCTAATTAAGGGTCTTTGACCTGAAATGTCAACTGTTTTTCTCTTCCTAATCATGCTTCTTGACCTGCTAGTTTTTTCAGTTCTGTAAACTTGGCATTTTATAGACGTGACCAGCCTGAACCAAACCCATTCCATTTTGCTTTTTTTTGTGTGTAGGTAACAATAGCTAAGGAAACATACTTTTTAGTGTGGAATTGTATTGTTTATATGCAGCATAATTATGTTTGTTTTTATTTTCCAGATGCTGCATGTAGTTCAAGGAATACATTATCTTCCAAACTGCGGACCATGATGAAAGCAGCTTTTAATAAAAGTGATGATGATTTTCAATCAGAAAAAAAGCGGATGCGTATGCCTTCAAATGATCCAAAGGTATTACCCTTTTTCATACTGTTATTTGTATGAGTTAACAAGTCACTTGATTTCTCCTAATTAGATTGATATAATGGTTGAATTCTGACATTTATTTCCTCTGGTAATACAACATAATTCTTGGAGGAGATGATAATCAAAAAATAATTCCTTTTTGTGGAGATTTAGCAGGATGTAGGGTTAGAAATAAGAATGGCTGTTGGAGTTAAAAAGCTTGTGTCAATTTGATGTATTATTCTGGTCAGAATAAGTAGTTTGAGAAAGGCGTAGTTTGAGAAATGGGTTAAAGAAGATAAAATAAACTTTCAAGTGAAAATATTAATTAAACAGACAAGGTCATACATTTATAGTCTCTCATGTTGGAGAGACAAGAGACTGCACATGCTGGAATCTTGAATAAAAAAATAAACTAGCTCCAGAAGGGTCCCAACACACACTGTCCAGTTCCCTCCACAGATGCTACCTGACTACCGTGTTCTTCCAGCATTTTGATTTTCAGTCTCTTGTATTGCAACCTATACAGCCAAACACATTTGCCAATTAAACTAATAAGTAAGGAAAGAGCAACAACGTGACAGGTTTTTAGATATCATTGGATTTTAACTGAAAGATGAAATTGTCCTCTAACAGTTTTGCAAGAAAGTCTCAAATAAATGTGCAACAATGTGACTCCAACAACAACTTTTATTATGCAGGAAGTCCCAGCTAGCTTCCCTGGAGTATTTTTAATTAAACAATTGATACCAAACCATGTTAGGGCAGGTATCCGAAAGATTAATATAAACTTTTTAAAATGGTGTCTTAGAAGGAGGAAAGAGGGTTTGTGGAGGGAATTCCAGAAAGTGGATATATGTGATGGATTGATTGATTATTACGGATTTTCAAAAATGCAGGATTAGAAAGGCGCAGAGACCTTGGAAGGCTTTGGGGCTGGAGGAGATTGGAGAAATGTGGAGGGATTTGAAAACTAGGATGAGAATTTAAAAACGGAAGCCTTGCTTACCCGGGATCCAGTGTAGGTCAGCAGAAACATGGCTAAAAAGAGATTGGAATGTGATGGCAGTTGAGACATGGAGTTTCAGATGGCTTGCAGTTTATGTATGTATGCAGTTGGCTTGCAGTTTATGTATGTATGCAGAGTAAATTTGAAAAGCTTGGATGAGGGCTTTAGCATCAATTAAGCTGAGGTTGCATTGGGGATAACTAAGCTATTTGATTGCACAGCAAGAACAAAACCTATTTCTACTTGTCTGATTCTATATATTTTTTAATTTAATGCTCTTGGAAAAATCTTATTGTTCACTGTTTTCAATTAGATTTCAGATTGCTCATTTCTAAATTGTTTGATCTTCTGAGATAAATTGAAAATAAAATGACCAGAAAATAAATATCTTGGAGATTTAATCATTAGTTTACATTTCAGTGTTAAACATACATTGTTCTTAGAAATAAATCACAAAAAAATATTTCCAGCAATTAACACTCTTTCCACTTCCTGTTTTTGGTAAAATTAAGTACGTAGAAGATGGTACGAAAGGATCCCATTTTTCCTTGATGTTACTTTACAGGTTCGAAAGCGGAGGTGCTTTGAGAAAGGAGTGTGTTATATTGATGAAGATAATACTACTTTGGAGGAAGGGAATGTTGGATCATGCGAGACAAATTTGAATTATGTGGCCCAACATGTTCCACATTCACCAGAGGTAATTTTTGGCAATGTTCTAAATATCAAAATTAATTAGTGGTGAAATGCTCAATTTTAGAATAGTCTCATAAGCAGATTATAATATCTTTATTAATTTATTTTTTGGGTTGTGGGCTTAATGTCAAAACCAGCATATCATATCTGGAACAAAAATCTGGAGGTAATGGAAATGTGAAGAACACTGGAAAAATGTATCAAGTCGAGCAGCATCAATGGAAAGAGAAATAATGAGGTGTCAAGGATCCTTAACACATTCTCTTTGTTCCTTCTGTCTATCACATGCTTGTTTTCTCACATTTCCGATTCTGTTTTCTTTTTTCACACAAGCTGCTTGACCCAAAGAGTGCTTCTAGCATATTCTGTTTTATTTTGCTCACTATTTTTCACCAATCCCTGGTTGTCCTTGGTGGTGGTGAGCCTCAGTGGTCCTATCTGATGAAAATAATCCCACAATTACATTGGACTGATTTTCAAGATTTAGAGCATATGTCAATGAAATGACAGGAATACAAAGAACTGCAGATTTTGGTTATGCCAAAAAAACATAAAGTGCTGGATTAACTCAGCAGGTCAGACGGCATCTTTGGAATACATAGATGGATGATATTTTGGGTCGGAACCCTTCAGACTAATTGTAGTGCAGATCATAAAACCTTGTTTGAGAATTCATGACAATAATTTTGAAGTTGACTTTTGACCAGTCGGGGTAATATTGATATGATTTATAATCTGAATGTTATATTTTAAATGAGAATTAAATATTTCATATTAAAATTATATAATTTGGTTGCTTGGTTTATAGTGTGGCAGTGAAGATTACCACAGACGGAGGTTAGGTTCAGGAGTAGACGATTAAGCCCTTTTGAAATCTATACCTTTAAATCTTGGCTGACGTGATTTAACTGATTTATTCAGCCAACCATGAGATGCCTGACCAGCTTAAGACAGAGTGACATTCCTTGAACCTTTTGTTTAAAAATTGATACAAAACTAGAAATTGGGCCAAATGCAGGCAAATGGCACTAGCCAAGAATACCAACTTGATGGGCATGGACAAGATGGGCTGAAGTGCCTGTTTCCATGCTGTGTGGCTCTATGACTCTGACTTTGAAAGGGATAACAATGACCCCTGATCTTAGATTCTGATGCTGACATCATCACCATCCTTCGAGATAAAAAGCCTCTGGTCCAGATGGCTTACCTGGCCGAGTACTAAGGACTACTTTGAGCCAACTGGCTGGAGTATTCAAGAATGTCTTTAACTTCTCACTTCTGCGGTCTGATGTTCCCACCTGCTGCAATGTCCACTGTCCGGAAGCTCTTGCATCCACCATAATGAAATGCTTCAAGAGGTTGGTTCGAGCATAAATCAACTTCTCCCTCAGAAATGACTTGGAACTGCTTGAGTTAGCTTATCAGAGTAGGACAATGCCAGATGCTATTTCAATGGTTCTCCACTCTGTTCTGGAGCATCTGGCTAACAGGAACACATACGTCAAAGTGCTGTTCATTGAATACTGCTTGACGTTCAACACTATCATTCCCACCAAACGCTTCCAGAACTTTGTGTTGTGATCAAGATTCCAGCATCTACATTTTCTTATGTTTGACCAGTTGAAGGCAAGCTTGGTACACCAGTCATTGAAAGTAGGCATGCAGGTGCAGCAGGCAGTGAAGAAAGCGAATGGCATGTTGGCATTCGTAGCAAAAGGATTTGAGTATAGGAGCAGGGAGATTCTACTGCAGTTGTACAGGGTCTTGGTGAGACCACACCTGGAGTATTGCGTACAGTTTTGGTCTCCAAATCTGAGGAAAGACATTCTTGCCATAGAGGGAGTACAGAGAAGGTTCACCAGACTGATTCCTGGGATGTCAGGACTTTCATATGAAGAAAGACTGGATAGACTCGCCTTGTACTCGCTAGAATTTACAAGATTGACGGGGGATCTTATAGAAACTTACAAAATTCTTAAGGGGTTGGACAGGCTAGATGCAGGAAGATTGTTCCCGATGTTGGGGAAGTCCAGGACAAGGGGTCACAGTTTAAGGATAAAGGGGAAATCCTTTAGGACCGAGATGAGAAAACCGTTTTTCACTCAGAGAGTGGTGAATCTCTGGAACTCCCTGCCACAGAAGGTAGTTGAGGCCAGTTCATTGGCTATATTTAAGAGGGAGTTAGATGTGGCCCTTGTGGCTAAAGGGATCAGGGGGTATGGAGAGAGGGCAGGTATAGGATACTGAGTTGGATGATCAGCCATGATCATATTGAATGGCGGTGCAGGCTCGAAGGGCCGAATGGCCTACTCCTGCACCTATTTTTTATTTTTCTATGTTAGCACTGTAATTAAGACGGTGAAAGCACAGTATATGGGAAGGGTCACGCAAGTCTTTTAAAAGGAGTGGAGATATCCTTGGTTCTGAAAACTACTGCTTACATTTTTTTCCCCAATGAGCCAATGAAATTCACCGGTCAGCACCGGCTACAACCTACGAGAACCTACGACCTCCTGGCATCCCACTAGGACCTCCTGGTGACCCACCCCATACGGCACGAGAATTCTCGCCACATTCCATGGCGGCTTCATTCTGGCTGCCGCTAATTTTTCAACATGTTTCGCGGTAACCATAATGAGGCCGCGACTAGTTCCCAGAATGCGGGAACTCCTCACGACCATGACGGCGAATCCCTGGCAACTACCCGTGAACATGTGGCGACCATGTGGTGACTGCATAGTCTCCTGCAGTCGCCTAAAAAGTCGCCTAAGTGGGACAGGCCCATTAGGAAGTTTGGCATGTCCACGACAACTATCACCAACTTCTATGGATGCACCATAGAAAGCATTGTATCAGGATGCATCGCAGCTTGATTTGTGAAAAGCTCCATCCAAGACCGCAAGAATTTGCAGCAAACTGTGGACGCAGCCCAGACCGTCACGTCACACAAACCAACCTCCTATTAACTCAATTTACACCTCACGCTGCCTTGGCAAGGCCAGCAGCATAATCGAGGATTAGTCGCACCCTGACCACTCCCTCTTCTCCCCTCTCCCATCAGGCAAAAGGTGTAGCAGAGCTGCCAAGTAGTACGCGATAAGAATACTGATGTACGATTTTGTGTTGTTAAATACGGATTTTAAATATGGAGTTCAGTTCAGTCTGAAGACCGGTCTCGACCAGAAACGTCACCCATTCCTTCTCTCCAGAGTCGCTGCCTGTTCCGCTCCATGTTTAAACAGAGCGCTATCAGTTTAACGCGTGGGAATTTAAACGAAGACCTGTCGGCTGGAGCGCTGTGGAATCTAAATATAGAGCTTCCGGCTGGAGCGCTATGGGCTTTAAACATAGTGCTATGGGCTTTACACTGTTTAGGAAAATTCTCCTATAACAATGAGTCTTTGGAATTCTCTTTGAGCCTTTGATTATTTTTCAGGCAGTGGTAGAATTCTGGATAAGCCTAGTGGTGAAAGGTTACCAGTGGGATTGCAGTTACATTGGGATTGGCCTTGATCAATCAATCAATATCAATATGTTTTATTCGAAATGATTTAACGGAACAGTGGGTGGGCTCAAGGGGGAGGGAGGGGTGGAGAGAGGGAGAGGGGAGGGAGAGGGAGAAGGAGTTAAGGAGAGAGGGAGGGAGGGCATAAGAGAGGGAGGGAGAAAAATAGGAAGGAGAGAGGGAGGAAGAGAGAGAAAGAGGGGGAGGGGAGGGGGGGAGGGAGAGGGAGGAAGGAGGGTGAGCGAGGAAGGAGGGAGAGAGAGAGATGGAGCGGGAAGCTTCCAAAATGGCTTCTACATCATCATCTAGTGCTAAAAGCAGGAAGCAGCCATTCAAACAGCAGTATACAAAGAGATGGCAATGAATGCACTGTCAAGTAAGGTACGTAGAAGACATGTCAATTGGCAGCAAAGTTATGCATTCTTGTACTCTTACATGGATATGATCGCACATTTAAAAAATAAATTATTTTCAGCAAAATGGCACCGTGTAAAAATACTGATTTCCTCAGCAAAATACTGATTTTCAGGTACTAGAATACTGAAATGCTCTGACAAAACTTGGCAGCTCTGGTGGAGGTGTAAAAATGCACAGCACCAGATTCTGGGACAGTTTCTTCCCAGCTGTTATCAGGCAACTAAATCATCCTACCACAACCAGAGAGCACTGCTGATCTACTATCTACCTCTTTAGTGACCCTCATACTATCCTTGATCGGTCCTTTCTGACTTTACCTTGCACTAAACGTCGTTCCCTTATCATGTATCTATACATTGTAAATGGCCCGATTGTAATCATGTATTATCTGTCTGCTGACTGGTTAGCACGCATCAAAAGCTTTTCACTGTACCTTGGTACATGGGATAATAAACTAAACTAAACTGAACTACAGTTTGGCCTTACCAAAGGCCCTGCTGGTGTCCATATCGACAAAGTCTACCACACTGCCCTTTTCAACCTTTTCGGTAACCTCTGCAAAAATGTTATCCAAATTTGTGAGGAACTATTTCCCATGTACAAATCCATGTCTGATTTACCAACTGTTTCTATAAACTGACATTTTGATCGAGAATATTCAATTATGTGGGAAGCTAAAACTATTCCCATGATGTATATTTATTTTATTTAAAGAACCCTATGAGCTTCTGTCACAGAGGATGGCGCCAGCAATGGCTGCCTCGCCAGCAGCTGTTAGTGCTTTCACCCTTTTTGTTATTTTTAGTGTGTCTAATTGCATGTTTAAATGTTTCTTAGTATGTCTTATGTGGGGGGTGGTGGGGGGGAATAGGGGGAAACAATTTCTCAGTCGCTTACCTGGACGGAGATGCGTCTTTCCTCCGTGTCGCATCTTTGCCCCACCCCCCTCTCGGCCTACCAACTGGATTGGCACGGCCTTTCCTACCGGAGACCGGCCAGAGCTTCAGTGGCGGCACAGCACTGAATTATCATCGCGGAGTGGGACAATGCCTTGCTGGGGATCGGCTGTGTTGGGCCTGCTGACTTTAACAACGTGGAGCTGTGGTCTGTTGAGCTTCTAGCCGCGGGCGCGATGCTGACTTTAACATCGCGGAGGCCTGAGATCTTTTGCCGGGGGGGTCACCAATGTTGGAGCTGCGCCCAGCTCAGCCTGTGGACTTCGGAAGCCGCGGTCTCCAGTAAGAAGTAGCCGATTCGTAAACTTCAAGCCGCGAGTATGTTCCTCCGTTCCGACACCGGAGTTCCAATCATCCCGGCGAGAGGGACTGCACATCGGGCCATCCGTAGCGGCGACTGCGAAGGGTTCAAAGGCCCCGACCACGGGCGAACAAAGATGACTGAACTTTATTGTCCTCCATCACAGTGGGGAAATGTTGATTCTGCTGTGGTGGATGTTTATGTTAAACTCTATTGTGTATTGTGTTCTTTTTATTTGTATGGCTGTATGGTAACTCAAATATCACTGTACCAATTGGTACATGTGACAATAAATATGAATTTGAACAGACTACTGAATCAAGTGTTAACACCTAAATTGTGTGGAAATTTAGGCCATTTTGGACGGACGACAAAAATAAATAACACTTTTTTGTTCTTGTGAACTGTTAAGCGACCTAAAATATTTGGGGTTAATATTTTAAATATCAGTTTATTTATGGCTTTTATTTATATGCAACTGTAAAATAATAGAATTGACTTTTGAGCTAAATTGTGAACAATTAGAATGTGGTTTTCCATTACAGTCTGACTATCATGCAGGTGCACCTAAATTAAAGTAATACTGTAGAGCAAATTATTTCCACCCAATGAATAAACTAACAGGCACTAAGCCGAAATGCATTTGATCTGTCTTGCTCCTTGCATTGACTCACTGGGGGTCTACCCAACGGCTGTGCTTTTTGCCATCCAGCAGTACCTAATGTCCTTGCTTACGAAGTAGAGTGGAATGTGAGCAGTCAATTGGACAGTGGATCCCAAGGCCTGTCCTGATTTCTACTTGCATCCTTTTGAAAACCTGTTTACTTTAACAATTTCTAATTATTTCTGATAATTAGTGACACCTAAAACAGTGAAATATATTTCATAAATTGAAAAGAACAATTAAAAATTGAATGATTAATTTAAGAACATACTAATAAAGTGATCGAAATTAACATGAAGCAACATTTCAAAAATAATTAAGTCCAACAATAAATATCAACAACAAAGGGTGAAGTATGTTGATTATTTAGCAATATTTTTTCAAAATGCAGATGAAGTTTTAAAGTAAATTAGAACTATAAATTCATACTGTGAATGAATGTATGAATTTCATTGGAAATAATGTTCAGTCTGAAAAAATCATTGTGTTGTTCAACTCTATGAACAGTAGGGGGTGCTGTTGTTCTGTGGTAGCAAGCGTAGTTATATTAAATAGTTCACTGTTGATGCTCAAAGGTTTGCTGAACTAATCATGTAAGATCTATTTGAAACTTATTGACTATACAAAGGAGAACGTTCTAGTTATCCTTTTTTTCTCCTTAGAATGTGTTTTTCATCTTACTTTTCAGATTCCTAAGAGGTTGACAATGCAGAAGGCATAATTTGGCCCATTCTATTTAAAGCAGCTTATTTTTTTCAGACCAAACCCTTACTGCCCTGTTCTCTTCATCCAGTTCTAATTTGGCTTCAAATGTTTATTTGCGTATCTTTAAAGACCTAATAATCCTTGCCTAAATATTCCTCGCGGCAAATCATTCTATGCTCTATGGTGCATTAATAATGTTCTCCTTACATTTTACCACATCCTTCAAGCAATAATCATTGATGTCCAAATCAAAAATAGAAAGATTATATTTGTAAAATTAAAATTTGGAAAAAAGAAAACTGTGCCTGATCTTAATCTGCTAATTGAATACCAAGTACTTTGGGGGTTTATAGAAAATCAAAAGACAATTGGCTGACTTAAAGAGTTATTCATGTCAGCTCTTGGTCAGTATATTTCCGATTGCGAAGGTAAACCAAAGACCTGTGAAATTTTAAATATTTCAAAAATTTATCGAAGACTTCTAAAAGTCTTTTGCCAATTCATTGAAGTTTTAACATCCCAATTTGCAGATGCTTAGAGTATGAACGGGTTAATGTTATGTTTGTGTTGGTCTTGTTAAAATATATATGCAGTTAATTTTAGAACAGCTGTTCTCCATTTGTAATGCCATTTATCACTGCTGCAGAAAATATCAAGGATCTGAAACTCAAACTCTTCCCAGTCCCAACTTGAAATAGCAGCACATTAAAATATTCATAGGCAATTAATATTGGTTATACAAGTCAATGTTCTGGACGCCCGCAGCGGCGACTGGGGAGGGTTGAGGTCCCGACCACGGGGGAAAATGGAGGAGGACTGGCCAAATTTTGTGCCTTCCACCACAGTGATGAATGCTGTGGTGGATGTTTGTGTTCAAATTTTATTGTGTTTTTGTGTGTTCTTTCTCATTGTACCGCTGCTGGCAAATTCATTTCACTTGCACTTTATGTGCAATGTGACAAATAAAACTGATTGTTGTTGTTGTTGTTGTTGTTAATGAGAAAATGTTGACAAAATAGCTCGATAGAGATTTTGTTAAAAACAAGGTTAACTGAAGAAATATTAAATGTCCAGAACTATCCATACTGGAACTGTTCTCATGTGAGTGTAATGTGGTACTTACCAGGCATCCATATTTCTGAAGATAAACTTTTAAAACAATCGTTATATCTAGAGGTACAAGGATCCAGAATTTAAAAAAAAGAATTCTCTTTGTGCCGAAAATGCAAACTTTGCTAATAAGTTAAGTTACAAACTATTTTGTAATTATAAAATGAAGGAGGCTTTAGTTTAGAAAGATTGTATAATAAAGTGTGAATGTTTTTTAATGTTATTGTTAAAGTACTTCTAATATTTTTCCATATATATGTGGAATAGTGGTTCAAATTGGTTACCCACATAGCATGACAGATCTTTAAAGTAAAATCGAACCTAAGTTTTTAATTTGCACCGACTACAACGTTTGCTGTTTTTTAACCATTCTTTTCATTTATTTATGGAAACACAAGGAACTGCAGATGCTAGAATCTTTTTATGTAACTGTTCTCAACAAATGCATTTTTGTACACAACACATGTTTTGATATAGATCATTGTACTACTGGGCAGAACTGTGTTCAGCTGAATAGGTGCACACAGTTGTAATGTGAATAGATTTCACAAGTGATCTCCAATTTATTAATATTGAGCAATAATCTGTGGAACAGAGAACTGTGAGTTAGGGAGCTATCATGAATTAGGTATCATTGCAGAAGGTTTAATGAAGGAAAGGGAGAAAGAAATTGGAAAGGAAAAAAAATAAGGAAGAAAAAGTAGAAAGAATAATGGGTAAAAAGAAAAACGGGCAGCAAGGAAAAAAACTGCATAAAATGAGAGGACAATATATTAGGCATTTATTTCAATATAGTCTAAGATTTGCTAATGTTGTTCAGAAAGAAAATTACAAAAAATAACATATACGGTTTATTTGAAAAGTTAAAAATATAAATCACATACAACAAGACATCAACCATGGCAATGGTCCATACTTTGCCGTCAAAATCATGATATGGCTTTTGGTGCCCATCATAATTTATGCACAACCTAAATAGGAGGCAGGCCTAAGTCATTTAACTCCCTTAAACCTATTACATCTGATGGCAGGTGTGCCGTTGTTCAGCATTTGAAGTCTGAGGTGAACTGTCTGTTGTTTGCTTTGCAATTCATATGCTTTGAACAACATGAAGCACCTGCACTTCCAAGATGATAGTGAACTAACGCCTTAAAAAGTCAGACCTGCTCTGAAATAAAACGTCTTTTTTGCAGCTAGTTAAGGTGAATATTGAATTAAAGATTGATTTATTTTGGATTATCTTATAATGTGCTGCATATCATAATAAATACTGCCAGTGAGCATCCTAGGCAATGGAAATTAATTATTGAAAGTATTAACATGCTTTTGCATTAAAAACAGTACATTTTTAAAGCACCTAAAAAAAATGTTTTGCTTCTCTCATTTGTTCCTTTCATGTCTATCACTTTTCTGATTTAGATTTGATTTCAACCACATTCATTTGCATGCCTTTCTGCACACTGGTGGATTAAAAACACAGTTCCTTGCTTTCTCTAGTCAGCTTTGCGATGTCACATTTTAGAACATAGAATAGTACATCATAGTTTCTGAATTTCTCACAGTTACATTATGTACTTAGACTTCCAAGCAATTTACAGAACCATTTATCTTCAGAATTAAATAGTCTAGGGCAAGTTAGAGTAATGGTATTGAATGCTCTTTGCTGCCCACTTACAGGAAATCGTGCCCAGGTTCCTCATGAAAACATTGCAAAGTTCTATTCAACAGTTTTGAACGTTGCTGCTGTTCGCATGAAATAATTAGCATACCTCAGCTAACTAATATTGCAGAATGGGGTTTGTGAAGAAGACACCAAAAGAAGGATGCCACTTTAATTTGGTGTTTTTGGAAGATTAACTAATAAATTTAAATTTAGAAATATTTTGCTAAAATTGAAAGTATCTCTATTATTAATTGGATTTGTGTAACAAGAAGATCAAAATTAACAATGATTATAAATTACCAATTAATTAGCAATGTAAATACATCAATAAAGATATACAGAGTTTACAGAACTTAAAGCATGAAACTAGTCTGCATTGAATGTATGTAGACACATGTATGTAGGTGATGAGTATGATATCTCCTATTTTAGCAACGTGGTCTTGCACATATCATGGTATTGGTCTGTCTTCAAAAAACTAATATTTCCCACAAAAATGCAAATTAATGAGAATTCAATAACACTGATCAGGAAAAATATTTATTCCTATTCAGTGAAATATAACAAGAAACAGTTCTTAACGACTTTAAAAAAACCAAAACAGATATTTGCTGAAGGTTTTGTAGATTATGGGATAGAAAAGTTTATTGTATTTGAATTTTGATTGCTTGATGAGAAAGACCTACAAATTCTCATCAAGCAGGTTTTTATTATAGTATCCTATTTTCTTGTGACACACTACTTGAGTGAAGAACCGCAAGTTCTGAGAATTGTAAAAGTACTTAGTACATCCAGCGGTACAGTGAAAAGAATCCTAGTCCATGTGGCAGTCTTTCACACAATGCTGTATTGCATAGAGGTTTCCTTACACTCTTCATAATAGATTAAGAACGACTTCAATTACAAACTTCTGGAGACTGGCAGTCTGTTACAATGGAAGTCATAGCAGTGTCTGAGAGTAATTTACAGTAATAGGATGAAGAAAGTTGCGGATTTGTATTACACTCTCTCACCTGACACCGCATTTGATCCCTTTGCCTGTTGATTGACATTTTGAATGGACCCTTTGAAATAAGCTCCAGCTTAATTAAAATGCTTGCTAAGTTAGCTACGATCAGTGAGTGCCAGTGATAAATATTGAATTGAGTTCACCTGCTGGTTACAGAGAGTGCATAAACAGCTGCTTTGTGTCGCATATCATGAGATCATCGAAGGAGAGCACCACTCTTGTAAGAAAAGGAACAGAAAGAATAGATGTTGAGTGATAGCATAGCAAGCTCACTTCATTTCTGGTATCTTATTCGGGTGTGAGAGTGTGAGATTTCACACGGTAGGAATTTGGAGTTGTATCATTCACATAGCTTTGTAACTGTATGAAGTGGAAAAGTTTTGTTTTATATGGCACCTTTTTATCCTTCTTGTTCATTTGCAATGATGAAAGAAAGGATCTGTTCACAGAATGTAACATTACGTGTTAAATTGCACTTTAATATTTGTTGATTGGAATTGAACTTTTCAATGGACCACGTTACTAGGTCCAGAAGGTTAACGTGCTTACCAATAGTTATAGTAGTACGTAGATTTTGTCACGTATGTTTCATTTTACCCGATCATGCTTCCTTGTGGCTGATTGTTCTATAGGGAATTGCAGCCAAGCTGGCCTCTTCCATTTAATGTGTCTTCAACTTCTGAGTCTGTTATCTAGAGTGCAGAGGTCGAATATATATGCTGGAGGTCAGCAACTGGCGTATCTGACTTCCCACTCCACTGTTGAACTCACTGTTCATTCTAGAGCTGGCACCAAAATGTACTTGGCTGGATGAACTTTGTATCTGGTAAATGGGATCGCCAACCTTGATTTAGAAAGGTACGTTTTGCAAAGGAGTTTTGTTTTTCTTTGTTTTTAATTAATTAGCACTACTTAAGTATATTTTATTTAGCTAAATCTGTTTTTATTACATTTTATTTTTAATCCATTTTGATTGTTATTAGATGTATCTGAATATCAAAGATATTTTAAATGGTGCAACATAACTGTGTGAGCAGCAAGCTGTCAGAGTGTGCCAGGGCAATCTGGGGACATGTCCTTGTGTTTCACCACCTGAGGCTTATCTATCATTGGCTTTTCATTGCTTTGTGGCAGAGCTGTTATGTGAATGCTTTCGGCCTAGTCCATCCTGTGATGCCATTGCAGATAACTGTATTGTAGGATTAATAGTGATACATGGGGTGGAGGGGCCTTTGGCTGTGGGCAAAGGCTGATGGTGGTGGGGCGGATCGAGCACAATCAATAAAAATGTCCCTACAGATGGAGTCATGTTTTTGAAACCGGTGCCTCTTTATCCTCCAATAGGAGGTAGGTAGCCTGGCTGTGAGATAAAGGCAGGTTGTACACATTTGCAGCCTTGTTAGCCGCCTCCTACTCACTTGACATCTGCAGTGATCTTGATAAATGATGCATATCTCATGAATGGCGCTCTCCAGTAGGAATTGTGTCGAGATGAAAAGACGAGAAACAGAAAATGCTGGAAATATTTAACAGGTCAGGCAGCATCTGTGAAAAGAAAAAGAGTTAACATTTTAGGTTTGAGACCCTTCATGGAGAGGCTGTTCAGAAGACAGAAAAGCCGGAAATCTCCAGGACCAGACAATTTCCCCCCCTCTACTCTCAAGCTCTGTGCCGAACAACTGGCACCGGCCTACACAGACTGGCACCGGCCTACACAGACTGGCACCGGTCTACACGGTTTCAACCAGTCCCTTCAAACCTGTACTTTCCCGGCCTGCTTCAAAGTCTCCACTATACCCAAAAAGGCAAGGATTACTGGTCTTATTGACTACAGGCCTGTCGCACTGACCTCTGTAGTCATGAAGACCCTTGAAAGACGTGCTGGCCAAGCTGAAAAATATCACAAACCCCTTGCTGGACCCTCTGCAGTTTGCATACTGGGCCAATTGATCTGTGGATGACAGTCAACCTGGGCTTGCACTTCATCCTCCAGCACCTCGACCGCCAGGGGACCTATGCAAGGATTTTGTTTGTCAAGTTTAGCTCTGCATTCAACACCATTGTGCCAGAGCTACTACACTTCAAACTTTCCAAGTTGACTGTGCCTGAACCCCTCTGTCGGTGGATCACCAGCTTCCTGACAGACAGGAAGCAGCATGTGAGGCTGGGAAAGCACATCTCGGATTCGCAAACCCTCAGCATAGGAGCACCACAAGGCTGCATACTCACCCCTCTCCTCTACTCTCTGTACACCAATGACTGCACCTCCACTGACTCCTCTGTCAAGCTTCTCAAGTTTGAGGACGACACAACCCTGATAGGACTGATCCAGGATGGGGAGGAGTCTGCCTACAGACAGGAAGTGACACAGCTGGCGTCATGGTGCCATCGCAACAACCTGGAGCTCAATGCTCTTAAGACAGTGGAATTGATTGTAGGCTTTAGGAGAGCTCCCCATCCCTTCACCCCACTCACCATCAACAACACCACAGTCACATCTGTGGAATCTTTTAAGTTCCTGGGAACCATCATCTCCAAGGACCTTAAATGGGAGGCCACCATCAACTCCACAGCCAAAAAGGCCCAACAGAGGATGTACTTCCTCTCACCCTAGCCACAAACTCTTTGAATCCCTCTAGAAGACGACTCCGGACTGTCAAAGCTGCCACAGCCAGACATAAAAACAGGTTTTTTCCACGTAGTAGCTCTACTCAAAAACCAAAAGTTTGTAGCCTCCTTTTACTCTGGTATTTTATTTAATTCACATATTTAATCGATAATGTTTTATTATTAATGTTTTATGTGTCATTCCTAACTGTCTCTGTATGTCATGTTGTCACTTGCGGGCAGAGCACCAAGGCAAATTACTTGTGTGTGAATATACTTGGCCAATAAACTTATTCATTCATTCATAAGAACAGAGTCTGACAAATGTCTAGGACCTGAAAAATTAACTTTTCTACATGACCTGCTGTGTATTTTCAGCATTTTCTTTGTTTTTACTTCTTATTTACAGCACCTGCAGTGTTTTGTTGATTTTCAAATGTTAAACTTTCATGTTTTTCTCCTAATGGATTGAAATGTTGACAGTCAAAAACACAAAATTGTGATTGATTATAATGGACTTGAGAGTTACCTGTGACTAAAGCAAGTAACTAGGCTAGAATGGATCTTTGTGGACAAATTCAATTTTGTAGATATGGAACAACCCAAAATCAAAATACCAAGTGTGAGAGTTATTTGTGAAAGGAACTCGTGGAGTTGAGTATTAATGATTCACTGGTAATAACTCATACTGCATTTGTGAGAATTAAGATTTGCTTCATCTGGAAGTGACTGGAAATTATTTGTGTAAATATATAAAATATATTTTTACCATTGCTCCATGTAAAAACAACGTTTAGGTTTGCTGTGAGCGAAGCAGTAACGTAAAAGTGAGTTTGCAATTTATGACATTTTGAATTCTCTTCTTCACGACTGTTATTGAGATGTTGTTAAATGGGGAACAATAATGGGCCTGTTCCACTTAGGCGATTTTTTTTTTTTAGGCAATTACAGGCGACTAGTTTGTTGCCACATGTTCGCTGGTGGTTGCCAGGAGTAGTCACCTCAGTCGCGCAAATAGTGTCTTCGTAGTAGTGAGTAGTCTCCTCAGTCGCGTAGTGTCTTTCTGGTCGCTGCTAAATTTTCAACACGTTGAAAAATTTTCGGCGACAGTGGGTTTGACGCCAATGAGCGTAGCTTGACTTCTCCTGATGTTGGTGCTGTCGTAGGTTGTCGCCAGGATGACGTAGGTTGTCGCCGGTTTTTCGGCGACCTGCTTTGACTATGACAGTCGCCGGCAGTTGCCTAAAAAATCGCCAAGTGGGACAGGCCCATAAGTTTCTCCACAAAAGAAGTGGATGAAATGTTTGCAGGGTAGACTGGGTTCTCATTATTCCCCTGAAACATAACTCTCCATAGATGCTGCCTGACTTGCTGAGTTTTGCTTCCATTCATTGTTTTTATTTCAGATTTCCAGTATGTGCAGATATTTATTTTCAATAAATGGAGATCTATTTGCCTGAAGGATCTCTCAGACTTCACAAGGCTTTGGAATTCCCAAAATAGTCAGATTCAGATTCAGATTCAGCTTTAATTGTCATTGTCAGTGTACAGTACAGAGACAACGAAATGCAGTTAGCATCTCCCTAGAAGAGCGACATAGAATATGATTTCAATAAATAAATCTATTTACATGCATACAGTCATAGTGTTTTTCCTGTGGGAGGAGTGTCCGGGGGGGGGGGGGGGGGGGGGGGGTGTGATTGGCAGTCACCGAGGTACATTGTTTAGTAGTGTGACAGCCGCAGGGAAGAAGCTGTTCCTGGACCTGCTGGTCCGGCAACGGAGAGACCTGTAGCGCCTCCCGGATGGTAGGAGGGTAAACAGTCCATGGTTGGGGTGAGAGCAGTCCTTGGCGATGCTGAGCGCCCTTTGCAGACAACGCTTGCTTTGGATAGACTCAATGGAAGGGAGCGAGGAACCGGTGAATCGTTGGGCAATTTTCACCACCCTCTGCAGTGCTTTCCGGTCGGAGACAGAGAAGTTGCCATACCATACTGTGATACAGTTGGTAAGGATGCTCTCGATGGTGCACCAGAAGTTCACCAGAATCTGAGGAGACAGATGGACCTTCTTCAGTCTCCTCAGGAAGAAGAGACGCTGGTGAGCCTTCTTGACCAGAGTTGAGGTATTGTGGGTCCAAGAGAGGTCATCGGAGATGTTGACCCCCAGGAACCTGTAGCTGGAAAACGTTCCACCTCCGTCCCGTTGATGTGGATGGGGGTGTGCGTGCCGCCCCTAGACTTCCTGAAGTCTACAATGAGCTCCTTGGTCTTCTTGGAGTTAAGGGCCAGGTTGTTGTCAGCGCACCATGCTGCTAGGAGCTGGACCTCCTCCCTATAGGCCGACTCATCGTTGTTGCTGATGAGGCCAATCACCGTTGTATCATCTGCGTACTTGATGATGGTGTTAGTACCATGTACAGGTGTGCAGTCGTAGGTGAAGAGGGAGTAGAGGAGGGGGCTCAGCACACAGCCCTGTGGAACGCCGGTGTTCAGGGTGAGGGTTGAAGAGGTGTGCTTGTCTAACCTAACAGACGGGTTTAACCACTTCTATGGCCGCTTCGACAGGGACAATCTAGAGACAGTCGTCAAGTGAAAATGAAAAGATTGTCATACATTTTGTGATAATAAACATAAATAATGCATAATGCATTAAAACCATATTACACAAGATTTGCAAAGAACTAAAGATGCAAATGAAAACATATTTTTATAATGTTGTGTGCATTAATTATATATTAATCACCAAAAAACTTGAATGAGGTTCTGTTACAGAGACTCTTGTAAATTAACTTTAATCTTTATTAATCTTAATCAAAGAAATAGTGGCAGGGATAGACATGTCTAAAATTAAAGACTAACTTCACTGATGTACAATATGGCAAAATAATTGTCTGCCTTTTCAATACTTTTCATAGAATATGTAAGCATCTCACCATCCCCTAACACATGAATGCATTTATACAGCAATTACTTAAAAATAGCTTTTGAAACCAGTATGTGGCATCATTCCTTAATTACCATTCCTTAGTTTGGCAATAAATCCAGAATCATTTTTGGTGAAGAACTGACATCAATGTGGACATTGACCAACAATACCATGATGCAGATAATTCATTGAGGTCAAGCAAAAAAAATACTTAGACCAAACTGATGAACTGGGGATGAGAAGAAAAGAACCCCTTGTTTGAATGCATTTACAAGTAATGAGAAACTGGTAATCAAAGAAAACTGCAGATAGCCAAGAATAATGCTTATCCACACTTAATATTGTGAAAATGGTGGCACCACCTGTGATTTTTTAATAATGATCAGTTGGCAGTAGATTTAGGTGCGTGCTTTCTATCATGATTACTTCAATGTAGAGAATGCAACAGCTATCTTTGGGTGAAACAGTATGGTGTAAGGTATTAAAAGCTTAGAAGATCGTAAATCGCTGCTAATCCATAAGCGGCATTGAAAAACAATGGGGATTATAAAATCATTTCCGATTTTAAATTCCTTGTATGAACTCTGTTTGCTTTTACACATATAATTTGCCTCGAGGTAAATGTTAAATGCATCTTTTAAATAAGAGGAAGTTGACCATGCACTTATATAATGCACTATGTTTTAATTTACACACTTTAGTATTTTAACCATTTGTGATCACCGTTACTGGACATGCTGTTAATCCCTTAAAGCCAAATGTTAAAATTCTCTTGCATTATCTATATTTGTTTAGACTATGCACCATCATTAACTGAAAGAATAAGTTTTTGCTTCTTGTTATGTGGGCAAAAATAAATAGAAACATAGAAATTAGGTGCAGGAGTAGGCCATTCGGCCCTTCGAGCCTGCACCGCCATTCAATATGATCATGGCTGATCATCCAACTCAGTATCCCGTACCTGCCTTCTCTCCATACCCTCTGATCCCCTTAGCCACAAGGGCCACATCTAACTCCCTCTTAAATATAGCCAATGAACTGGCCTCGACTACCCTCTGTGGCAGAGAGTTCCAGAGATTCACCACTCTGTGTGAAAAAAGTTCTTCTCATCTCGGTTTTAAAGGATTTCCCCCTTATCCTTAAGCTGTGACCCCTTGTCCTGGACTTCCCCACCATCGGGAGCAATCTTCCTGCATCTAGCCTGTCCAACCCCTTAAGAATTTTATAAGTTTCTATAAGATCCCCTCTCAATCTCCTAAATTCTAGAGAGTATAAACCAAGTCTATCCAGTCTTTCTTCATAAGACAGTCCTGACATCCCATGAATCAGTCTGGTGAACCTTCTCTGCACTCCCTCTAGGGCAATAATGTCCTTCCTCAGATTTAGAGACCAAAACTGTACGCAATATTCCAGTTGTGGTCTCACCAAGACCCTGTACAACTGCAGTAGAACCTCCCTGCTCCTATACTCAAATCCTTTTGCTATGAAAGCTAACATACCATTCGCTTTCTTCACTGCCTGCTGCACCTGCATGCCTACTTTCAATGACTGGTGTACCATGACACCCAGGTCTCGCTGCATCTCCCCTTTTCCTAGTCGGCCACCATTTAGATAATAGTCTGCTTTCCTGTTTTTGCCACCAAAATGGATAACCTCACATTTATCCACATTATACTGCATCTGCCAAACATTTGCCCACTCACCCAGCCTATCCAAGTCACCTTGCAGTCTCCTAGCATCCTCCTCACAGCTAACACTGCCCCCCAGCTTAGTGTCATCCGCAAACTTGGAGATATTGCCTTCAATTCCCTCATCCAGATCATTAATATATATTGTAAATAGCTGGGGTCCCAGCACTGAGCCTTGCGGTACCCCACTAGTCACTGCCCGCCATTGTGAAAAGGACCCGTTTACTCCTACTCTTTGCTTCCTGTTTGCCAGCCAGTTCTCTATCCACATCAATACTGAACCCCCAATGCCGTGTGCTTTAAGTTTGTATACTAATCTCTTATGTGGGACCTTGTCGAAAGCCTTCTGGAAGTCCAGATACACCATATCCACTGGTTCTCCCCTATCCACGCTACTAGTTACATCCTCGAAAAATTCTATAAGATTCGTCAGACATGATTTACCTGTTGTAAATCCATGCTGACTTTGTCCAATCATTTCACCACTTTCCAAATGTGCTGCTATCCCATCTTTAATTACTGACTCTAGTAGTTTCCCCACTACCGATGTTAGACTAACTGGTCTGTAATTCCCCGTTTTCTCTCTCCCTCCCTTCTTAAAAAGTGGGGTTACGTTTGCTACCCGCCAATCCTCAGGAACTACTCCAGAATCTAAAGAGTTTTGAAAGATTATTACTAATCCATCCACTATTTCTGGAGCTACTTCCTTAAGTACTCTGGGATGCAGCCTATCTGGCCCTGGGGATTTATCGGCCTTTAATCCATTCAATTTACCCAACACCACTTCCCGGCTAACCTGGATTTCACTCAATTCCTCCAACTCCTTTGACCCGCGGTCCCCTGCTATTTCCGGCAGATTATTTATGTCTTCCTTAGTGAAGACGGAACCAAAGTAGTTATTCAATTGGTCCGCCATATCCTTGTTCCCCATGATCAACTCACCTGTTTCTGACTGCAAGGGACCTACATTTGTTTTAACTAATCTCTTTCTTTTCACATATCTATAAAAACTTTTGCAGTCAGTTTTTATGTTCCCTGCCAGTTTTCTTTCATAATCTATTTTTCCTTTCCTAATTAAGCCCTTTGTCCTCCTCTGCTGGTCTCTGAATTTCTCCCAGTCCTCCGGTATGCTGCTTTTTCTGGCTAATTTGTACGCATCATCCTTCGCTTTGATACTATCCCTGATTTCCCTTGTTATCCACGGATGTACTACCTTCCCTGATTTATTCTTTTGCCAAACTGGGATGAACAATTTTTGTAGTTCATCCATGCAGTCTTTAAATGTCTTCCATTGCATATCCACCGTCAACCCTTTTAGAATTAATTGCCAGTCAATCTTGGCCAATTCACGTCTCATACCCTCAAAGTTACCTTTCTTTAAGTTCAGAACCATTGTTTCTGAATTAACAATGTCACTCTCCATCCTAATGAAGAACTCAACCATATTATGGTCACTCTTGCCCAAGGGGGCACGTACAACAAGACTGCTAACTAACCCTTCCTCATTACTCAATACCCAGTCTAAAATAGCCTGCTCTCTCGTTGGTTCCTCTACATGTTGATTTAGATAACTATCCCGCATACATTCCAAGAAATCCTCTTCCTCAGCACCCCTGCCAATTTGATTCACCCAATCTATATGTAGATTGAAGTCACCCATTATAACGGTTTTGCCTTTGTCGCACGCATTTCTAATTTCCTGTTTGATACCATCTCCAACTTCACTACTACTGTTAGGTGGCCTGTACACAACACCCACCAGCGTTTTCTGCCCCTTAGTGTTTCGCAGCTCTACCCATACCGATTCCACATCCTCCAAACTAATGTCCTTCCTTTCCATTGCGTTCATCTCCTCTCTAATCAGCAACGCTACCCCACCTCCTTTTCCTTTCTCTCTATCCCTCCTGAATATTGAATATCCCTGGATGTTCAGCTCCCAGCCTTGGTCACCCTGGAGCCATGTCTCCGTGATCCCAACTATATCATAGTCATTAATAGCTATCTGCACATTCAACTCATCCACCTTATTACGAATGCTCCTTGCATTGAGACACAAAGCCTTCAGGCTTGTTTTTACAACACTCTTACCCCTTATACAATTATGTTGAAAAGTGGCCCTTCTTGATTTTTGCCCTGGTTTTGTCTGCCTGCCATATTTACTTTTCACCTTGCTACCTATTGCTTCTACCCTCATTTTACACCCCTCTGTCTCTACGCTCACACATTTAAGAAACCCTTTCCCTTTAACTCCATCCTCCACTAGCCCATTCGACACCCCACCCCCCTTATTCAGTTTAAAACCACCCATGTAGCAGTGGCAAACCTGCCTGCCAGAATGCTGGTCCCCCACCTGTTAAGATGCAATCCGTCCCTTTTGTACAGTTCCCCCTTACCCCAAAACAGATCCCAGTGATCTAAGAATCTAAATCCCTGCCCCGTGCACCAGTTCCTCAGCCACACGTTCAGGTCCCGTATCTCCCTGTTCCTGCTCTCGCCAGCACGAGGAACTGGAAGCAAACCGGAGATAACAACCCTGGGTGTCCTGCTTTTCAGCATTTTTCCGAGCTCTCTAAAGTCACGCTGCAGAATATTCATCCCCTTCTTTCCGACATCGTTTGTGCCGACATGCACTACCACTTCCGGATGTTCACCTTCGCCCTTGAGGATTTTCTGCACTCTGTCCGTGACATCCTGGATCCTGGCACCAGGAAGGCAGCACACCATCCTCGCATCCCGTCTGTTGCCGCAGAAACCCCTGGCCGTACCTCTCACAATGGAGTCTCCCACTACAATGGCGTTGCCTGCCTTAGGCCTTTTTGGTTTTGGCTCAACAGCCCTATTCGCATCACAAGCCAGTCCGCCGCCCAGTGTAAACACCTCTTCTGTCCCGACAGCTTCTAAGTGGGTGAACCTGTTCACAAGAGGTACAACACCCGGGGAAGTTGGCATTCCATGCTTCCCTCCTGTTCTCACTGTCTCCCACCTTCTCTCTTCCAGTACCTTAGGTGTAACAATCGTACTGTAGGACTTGTCGAGGAACGACTCTGTTTCTCGGACGAACCGGAGGTCATCCACTTGCTTCTCAAGTTCCCCAACAGTAACGCAAAACAAACTACAAATTTTGACATTTTAAAAATTTTGGGTAGTTAGAGGGACAATAACATTTGGATATGGCATCACTGCATTGGTTGGGTTGTCATTCACAGCCAAGTCCCTCCTTTGCATTGAGCTCCTCAATCCGAGGCCATGTGAACATGCGTCGCAGAGCGCACATTTGCCGCATTCTTCATCTGCAAGACATTTTCTCTGACATGCTGCAGTAACCATGGCCAGCTCCTTGAAGTAATTCTGTGGCCTTCACTCCACTTCCATGCTTTAGTAGTTTAACGCTCTGAACTCCTCCTACACCACCTTTCTACCATGAACCATGAACCTTGAATCACATCCTTTTCCTGGATATCGGCACTTCCTCAACCCTTTCCCAATTCACAAGCCCTGTGTGTTGAGAAAATGCTGCAGAACGAAGAGCATGGCAGCGCTGCATGCTGAAATGTCTGTTCACATGTCCTCGGCAAAGGACGGATCCGATCGTGACTGCTAACCAATGGACATGGTGACATCATATCTTATTGGTCCTGCAAATAAGATGACAGAGTTCTTGCACACCTGGTCCACTTCCCAAGTCCAATGTTAAATAACGGTTGTGGGTCACTTTGCCATTGCCTATAAAATTGCTTAACATCATAGAAAAACATCCTGTAAGAATACATCTCCACTTATAACCTGGGATTCATAGACGCATAGAAAATAGGTGCAGGAGTAGACCATTTGACCCTTCGAGCCAGCACCGCCATTCAATGTGATCATGGCTGATCATCCATAATCAGTACCCCGTTCCTGCCTTCTCCCCATATCCCTTGATTCCACTAGCCCTAAGAGCTCTATCTAACTCAATGGGGAAAGATTGTTTGTTTTACAGAAAATAGTGATACAAACAGTTTTCTCAGTACACAGCCCCTCCGTAAAGTTGGGGTCAACTGTATTTAAGATTTGCAGCATTTGCACTATATTTCTTATCTTTCAATTTTAGACGGAGAGTCATACAGCATGGAAACGGGCCCTTTGGCTTAACTTGCCCATGCCGACCAAGATGGCCCGTCTCCACTAATCCCATCTGCCCGCCTATATCTCAAGCCTTCAAGTTTTGGCAATATCTTCGTACATCTTGTCTGCACTCTTTCTTACTTGACAGCGTGCTTTCTATAACAGGATGACTAAAACTGAACACATTCCTCCAAATGCAATTTCATCAATGTCTTGTATCACTGTAACCTGTTACGCTACTTTCGAGGAACTATGTACGTGCTCTGCAACACTCCCCAGGGCCCTGCCATTCGCTATGAAGGTCCTGCCCTGGTTAGACTTCCTAAAATGCAACACCTTGCACTTATCTGCATTAAACTTCATTAACCATTCCTCGGCCCACTTGCCCAAATGATCAAGATCCTGCTATAATATTTGCTCTTCTTTTTCTGTCGTATGTCTTTTAGAACTGCAGCTCCGTTGAGGCGCGCCAGGCCAACGTGTCATCGTCCAGGTCAATCAGACCTCGTTCACCTTTCGTGACCGGTGTTTGGGGCAACTGGTGACTATGTGCTCCACTGTCTGTGTTGGGTCCCAGGGCCGGATTTAGATGAAGAGAGGCCCTAAGCTGTTCCACTTGTGAGGCCCCCTCCGCGTTGGTTTTCAGCGCTGGCGGCGAGGCAGCGACCGGACAGCCATGGCGGCCAAATCTCCCACAATTCAAAGCGAGGGAGAAAGTGCCCAGCGCCGACCAGTTGCCGTTGCAGTGCGCATGCGCAGGGCGGCCGATGATGTGCAGGCTGCAGCAATGCACATTGCAAGGCGGCCTGCCATGCCGGCGGATGAGGAGCGAGCGGAGTCCGGCGGCCCGGACACGGATAGCGGGGGGAGATGGAGAGAGAGAGATAGAGAGGGGGGGCCCGCCCAGAGATGAACGGTAGGTGTCCTACCTTGGCCGGAGGCCCCCTAGATTTCGAGGCCCTAGGCTTCAGCCTATGAAGCCTAGTGGTAAATCCGGCTCTGCGAGGCCCTCTTAGACCTCGAGGCCCTAAGCTTCCTGTCTAGCTTATAGGTAAATCCGGCCCTGTTGGGTCCCCACACTCGCCAGAGGCGCTGTCCACAAGGCCCCACCTCTTCATCGCTACTCCATAGCGTCTGACGCCTGTCCTCAAGCGGTTGAGGATTGTCCACTGCTTTCGGGGCAGGTCCTGGCCAGGGACGTCCATGGGGTCATTGATGTAATGGTGTAGCCTAGATGGTTCCGCTGATTTCCACTGGTCTCTCCATCTTGTCTTGACCCAGGCAGCCTTGGAAGCGTCAGCCGGTGTTGTGCAAAGCAGCTCTTGGGCTTGCGTGGCAAAGGGGCGCTGTGACTTGAAGAGCACACGTTCGTGGTGTCTCTGACGATCTGATGGAGGAGGTGGGATTCACTGGTCTGTGCCTTTCGAGAGAGGGCCAGCGTGGCTGCTTATCATCTGATGTTGGCCAGCGCGATGCCAGCGAGGACGGGCAGTTGGTTTACTGGGGTGGCTCGTAGGCATCCGGAGACAGTCTGCAGGGCGCTGTTGAGGGCAGCATCCAGCTTCTTGGCGTGAGGGCTAGACCGGGGCGCAGTACTCAGCGGTTGAGAACACCAGGGTCACTGTGGACATGCGCAGTGTCTTCGTCGTGGCTCCCCATTTGGTGCCGGCTAGCCGGCGTATCAGTGCGGCACGGGCGCTTGTCTTTGCCTTGGCACCTTCCAGGTGTTGTTTGAATGACAACGTTCTGTCGAGCTTCACACCGTGGTACGTGGGGACGGACTGGGACCGTAACTGGGCATTATCCACCATGACGTTCATCTCGCGGGTTGCTTCACTGTTGTTGAGGTGGAACATTGAAGATGTTGTCTTACCCATGCTGAGCTTAAGGCGCCAGTTCCTCAGGTATGAAGACAGGATGTTCATGTCTTCAGAGAAGCCCTCTTCTGCTGCTTCCCAGGATGGCTTATTGAGGAGGATTGCCAGGTCATCAGCATAGCCATACTTCTTTGACTGGGTTGCAGGCAGGTCATGGATGTAGATGTTGAACAGCATTGGTGCCAGCACTGAGCCCTGTGGGACGCTGTTCTTAAATTTCCTCACCCTGCTGCATTGCCCGTTGTTGGTGTGTAGCCTGAAGCTGCGGTTGCTCAGCATCTCCATGATGAAGCTCACCATGTGCGTGTTTGGGATGGTTTCCAGAAGCTTCATGTGTAGTCCACGCAGCCAGACAGTATCATATGCAGCTGTGAGGTCCAAGAAGACAGCGCCAGCCTTCTCCCCTGCCTGGAAGCTGTCCTCCTCTATGTCTTGGCACAGGAGGGTCACCTGGTCCGCCGTTGACCTACCGCTTCGGAAGCCAGCCTGTTCTTTAGGCAGCTGGGGGTCGATCACTAGATTGAGACGTGTGTGGAGGAGACGTTCCAGAAGCTTGTATGGAACACACAGCAGTGAGATGGGTCGGTATCCCTTGGGGTCATCGCTAGGCTTGTTTGACTTCGGCAGAGCGATCACCTTGGCATGGCGCCAGATCTTTGGCTGCTTCAGGCAGCGGAAACACGTGCCTGGTGCCTTTCAGCCGTCGGATGGTCAGCTCGATTTTTGTGTTGTGAAATCGTGGGATAGGTTGGAGTCACAGCTCGGGGTCCTGTGCAGCTAGTGGACTCGCCAATGTTGTTCTGGTGAAGTCCTTGTCTGCGTCGGGGAAGCGGCCGTTGTTCAGCAGTAGCGACGCGATGGAACTTGTAGTGATGGGAACTGTGCTGGGGTTGTCGACCTGCCCATTATTTTCTCCTTTGCACTTTAGTGTCTTCCACAAACTTAACAATCATGCCTTCCACATTCTCATCCAAAACGTTGATAAAAAGCACAAATGGCAATAGGCCCAGTGCCAATCCCCAAAGCACACCGCTAGTCATGCCTCCAATCTGAATAACAATCTTGCATCACCACTGTCTGCTTCCTTCCATGAAGCCAACTCTATCCAGTCGGCTAGCTTTCCCTGGATCCCATGCAATCTAACCTTCTCTCAAGCAACTTGCCAACCACAGATGTTAGACTGGACCGCTGCTCTAGATGTCAGCTGATTTACATCGGTGAGACCAAGCGTAGGTTGGGCGACCGTTTCGCCGAACACCTCCGCTCAGTCCGCAATAACCTACCTGACCTCCCGGTGGCTCAGCACTTCAACTCCCCCTCCCATTCCCAATCCGACCTCTCTGTCCTGGGTCTCCTCCATTGCCAGAGTGAGCAACAGCGGAAATTGGAGGAACAGCACCTCATATTCCGTCTGGGGTCCTTGCGTCCTTATGGCATCAACATTGAATTCCCCCAATTTGGCTAGCCTGTGCTGTCTCCTCCCCTTCCTTCACCCTCTAGCTGTCTCCTCCCACCCTCCCATCCGCCCGCCCTCGGGCTCCTCCTCCTCCTCCCTTTTCCTTCTTTCTTTCCCCACCCCCCCTCAGTCTGAAGAAGGGTTTCGGCCCGAAACGCCGCCTATTTCCTTCGCTCCATAGATGCTGCTGCCCCCGCTGAGTTTCCCCAGCAATTTTGTGTACCACAGATGTTAGACTCACTGGTTCTATTGTTTCCAGGTTTTTCCTTGCAGCCAATCTTAAATAGAGGCACAACCTTAGCCACCCTCCAGTTTTCTGGCATGTTACCCGTCTAATGATGATTTATATATCTCTGCCAATCTACCTGCCATTTCCTCTCTAACTTCCCAAAGTGTCCTCAGATATCTGTGGGAGATTTCTCGGGAGATTTATCTACCTTGTGTCTTAGGATGTTCAGCACCTCCTCGACTGAAATATGGACTATCTTCAGACCATCTCCATTAACTGTCCCAAGTTCTGCAGTCTCCGTGTCTTTCTCCGCTGTGAAAACAGGGGAGAAAACTCATTGAGGACTTAGCCCATGTCCTGCGACTCCATACAGAGATGACAACTTAGATTTCTGAGGGTCCCTACTCAACAGAAACATGTGTGCCCTCAATTCTTGGCTTCAGGCTTTTAAAAGCATCCCACTTTTTGGATGTTCCTTTGCTTGCAAACAAACTACTTCAATCAACTTTAGAAAGTTCCTGTCTAACACCATCAAAGTCGGTCTTGCCGCAATTCAGAATTTTAGCTTGTGAGGCTACCGTGTCTTTATACATAACAATTTTTTAGCTAATAGAACCGTGGTCGTTGGTCCCAAAAGGCTTACCCACGGACACTTCAATCACTTGCTCTTCCCAATTTCCTAAGAATAGATAAAGTTTTGTTCTCTCTTGTAGGGCCCTTTCCATATTGCCTGAGGAACCTTTACAAATTCCACCCTGTTTAAGTCCATATCCGTGCTATTACCAGTCCCAGTCTATATTGGGAAAGTTAGAATACCCTACAGTGACAACCTTATTAGTCTTGCAGCTGCCTAAAATCTCCTGTCCCATGGCATATTTGCTCTTCTGGTTCCCGTTGACCACTTAGGGGCCTATAGTACACAACCAAAAAGGGGATCGTCCCCTTTTTATTTCTCAGCTCTACCCATATGGTCTCGCTGATGAGCCATCAGTAATGTTATCTCTGTCCATGGCTGTGACTTTCTTTTTATTATTGTCACGTGAAAAGCTTTTTTTGTTGCATGCTATCCAGTCAGGGAAAAGACCATACATGATTACAGTCAAGCCGTCCACAATGTATAGATACTGGATAAAGGGAATAACGTTTGTGCAAGATAAAGTCCAGTAACGTCCGATTAAAGATAGATTGAAGACCTCCCATGCGGTAGATGGTAGGTCAGGACCACTCTGGTTGGTGATAGGATGGTTATGCCTGATAACAGCTTGGAAGAAACGGTTCCTGAATCTGGAGGTATGCTTTTCAAACTTCTGTACCTCTTAACTGATGGGAGAAGACGGAGTGACCGGGGCGAGACTCATCTTCAGTTATGCAGGTGGCCTTGCTGAGGCACTGTGGTGTAGATGGAGTCAGTGCAAGGGAGGTCAATTTGTGTGATGGTCTGGGCTATGTCCACAACATTCTACAATTTCTATGCAAGTTGGTGAGAGTTCTTGGGGCCATGACAAATTTCCTACACCTACTAGGAAGTAGAGGAGTTGGTGTGCTTAATTCTCCTTAATCAATAAAGCAATCTTTTACCCGCACCTCGTAGCACCTGTAGCCTAGGATATTAAACTGCTAATCCTGTCCCTCCCTCTCCCTTTCCATAACTGATACATCTCAGTTGTATTGGATTGTATCCCGCCCACCAATCAATTTTGATAAGAGTCTAAAAAATTTTGAAAAAAGTTAATTCCACACATTTAATATTTTGTATGAAAATAAATCTCTTAGTAGATGTTAGTTATTTTTTAATTTAATGCTGTAGTTCTGCAGTTGTTGTTTAAGATCAAATGGCCTGTTTAAGACCTTGGCTATATATGCTGCAATGGCACAGCTAGTAGAGCTACTGCCTCACAGCACCAGAGACTTATGTTTGATCCTGACTTTGGATGCTGTCTGTGTGGAGTTTGCCTATTCTCCCTATGACTGTGGTTTCCATCGAATGTTCTGGTTTCCTCCCACATTCGAAAGATGTGCGGGTGTGCAAGTTAATTGGCCTGTGCAAAATTGCCCCAAGTTGGTAGAGAGTGGATGAGAAAGTCGGATAACATAGAACTAATATGAACGGGAGATCAATGGTCGCCATGTATTCGGTGGGCTGAAGGACCCGTTTCCATGCAGTAGCTCTTATAAAAAAAATCCCCAAACCATATTGCATTGCAAACCTGTTTGATAGGGAAGTTATCAGTTTTTATTTTGACTAGACTAAGTGCAGACCCGTTGGGTCTGCTCCCCCATCACTATATTCCACCACTTGCCCGTTTCCCCAATGCAACCCCCAACGCAATAGACGCGGCTTATTCCCCTCATCCACCAGCACTCCCTCCCCCTCCTCTTCACCCTCTCTCTTCTTTCCACTCTCCTCATCCCCTCCCCCAATCCTTCCCTCACCTCTCCCTCTCCTTCCCCTACCTTCAGTAACTCCCTCTCTCCATAACTCCTCTCCCTCCCTATCCTCCTCCTATCCCTCTATCCCCCCCCATTCCTCACCTCCCTATCCCCCCCCCCCCCACTATCCCTCCTGACCTCCCCCACTGCCTTCCTCTCCCTCTATTCCCCCTCATCCTCTCTCCCTCCTCACCTCCCCCACTTTCCTCCCCCTCTCCTTCCCTACCCCCTCCTCTCCCCCAATCCCCTCACTCTCCTTCCTCCTCTCCCCAGGATCTTTCCCCTCTCCTCCCTCCCCAATCCCTCCCTCATCTCTCCCTCCCTCTTCTTTCCCCAACCCTCAGTCACTCCCTCCCTCCCTCCCTCCATAAAAAGCAGCATCTGCAGTTCCTTCCTCCACAGGTCATTCATTGTTAGCTGTTTAGATCCCGTTGACTTGACGATTGGACCAATTTGCATTGTGTGTGTGTGTGAGTTACTCAAAACTCTGCGCAAATTGCTCGGCCAACCTGGAACCCGACTTTTGATTTGATTTGATCTCCCTCTGCACGCTCTGGCTCAGCCGCTGCTTGGCCCTTCCCCGTCCTGCCCGACTGCCCGTTGCTGCCGCTCTGCCCGTCCCTGCCCTGCCCGCCCGCTCGGCCCGTCCCCGCCCTGCCCACCTGCCTGCTCGCTGCCGCCGCCAGGCCAGGCGCGGGGGGGATGGAGTCAGTGTTCGTCACGGTGGGCATCACAAGTTTCGACGAGCTGGTGGAGAAGATCTCCGAGAGGGCCGTGAGGGTGAGTTCCCGCAGCGGCGGCAGTGGAGGCGACGGATGGTCGCAGCCATTCACTCTGGGGGATGGGTAGATGGGACCGCCATTGCCGCAGAGGGCAGGCGGGGAAGAGGCGTGAGGGAGAGAGAGAGAGACAGGACCGGGGCCTCCACTGAACCCCCCACCGCGGCCACCTCCGGTGGTGGGAGATACAGTAGACAAGTTACGGTGAGGAGGGGAGAGAGGAGTTTGTGAGTGAGGCGGGAGAGGTCGCGGTGCCGGAAGGGGCGTCGCCCTGGCGTTGACTGACAGGAGAGGAGACCAATCTTCGCATGCACGGTTTTTAAGATTTTTGACCTTAATAACTGAAAATATACCACCGACCGGAACAAAACATGTTGCACTTACACCACAGGAGAACAGTGAATAAGGTGGGGAAAATCGTAGTGCTATCGTGTACCGTTTTTGCGCAAATAATAAAACTGCACAAACCGGAAGAGCACAAGATCAGACTTATAGATAGGTAGGTAGGTAGATTCCAAGAATTTCGCATTTTTGTGCAGTTATTACCGTTTTGCAAATGTGGGTATTTTGCTTTATTTAAATTAACATGGTCAGTAGTCTATGTGCAATATCCATAATCTGCAAGTTGTGTAGAGGCAGTAGAATGTAGTGTTGACATCGTAAAATATATTGTTAATCTACTGTGTAAGGCAAATTCAAAAGCACTTTCTTAGTAAGTATTTGGAGGTGCTTTTAGTTAGTTATTAATAGCTAAAATCAAGAAGATGAATCCCATTTATATTTAGTGACAGGCTCCTGAATCATCCTGGTCTTCTTGTGCATCTGCCAATGAGTATGTATTTTTGGTCTGTGGGGGAGAACAAAATTTCTGTGGACCTGACCTGTGGAGAGAAATAGATGTTTCCCCATGTGTTCCAACTTCTAAACAAATTCCTTTTACATGTCTTCCTATAAGTTAATTTACTTCATTGTCACTAACTGGACAATGATTTAGATATAATTTATTCTCTTAAGAATGTGCAGGATAATTTGCCATCCAGACAGCCAAATTTGTAGCATTTAGTTTAGACACTGTTAACAAAAGTAGAAGCAACTCTGATTAAAGTAATGTAGGACAGAACTGCAGATGCTGGTTCAGTCTGAAGAAGTGTCTCAACCCGAAACGTCACCCATTCCTTCTCTCCAGAGATGCTGCCTGTCCCGCTGAGTTACTCCAGCTTTTTGTGTCTATCTTCTGATGAAAGTAACATCTTGTCTTGCATTGAATTTTCCAATATTCGAACTAACAAACAACTTCTTTCCCTTCCCCCCCCTCACACGTCTTTCCCGTACCCCACCAACTTCACCCCTTTCCCCTATATTCTATCCTCCAGCTTCACAATCTGCACCGTATCTCACATCTTTGTCTTTCATCTATGGCCTTTGTCTAGCCATCTGCCTGTAAAAAAGCTTTCACCTGTTTCCACTTATCATTTGTCAAGCTTTGTCCTGCCTCTCCTCTTCTTCTCGCTTTCTCCCCCGCCATCGCAATCAGTCTGAAGAAGGGTCCCGATCTGAAACATTACCTATCCATGTTCTCCAGAGATGCTGCCTGACCCACTGAGTTACTGCTGCACTTTGTGTCTTATCTTGTCTTGCATAGTTGCCATTTCAATTTTGTATGCTAGAGTGGGTGAAGAATTGTCTTTTATTCCTTATTTTGTTATTAAGTCATCAGGGTCTAAAAACTTTGATTATAAGTTGGAATGTAAAAAATAAATATAAAGATGTGTACTCCATTTTAATTCTCCGTTCTGTAGCAGAACAAAGAAACGTTTGCAGCCTATTTAATAATGAATAAGCTGATTAGGTACTACAGTAATCCCTCCATGTATTTTGCAATAATTTTTGGGTGTTGAAGGGCTTTCACACCTTTTGACATCATTGTCATTCAAGATGTTTGAGGTGAAAACCAAAATATTTTTCAAAGCATGTGACTAAGTCAATAGCTGCTTTGGCTTCCTGGCCTTCACAACAAAAACTGGTTATGTGATGTCGAGAAATTGAGAGAATTGTGGGTAGGAGAAGTGTACATTGTTGATCTTACCTGATTGATTGCAAATGCTTTGCAGATAGTTCGTAAATCATTAGGATTATTACAAAAACACTTGAATCGCAAAAGATCATTTCCATAATGAAATTTTGTTTAACTAGATAGATTTGATTTATCGCATTGTTTTCTTGTAATGTTTTTATGTGTTGTGTTCAGAGTCATGCCTGTACCATAGACTTTCAAGAAATGAGAACTTAAAGAATTGATGCAGTTTTCATTACAAGCTTGCAAGTCTTGCTCTGTGGGCATGAACTATGTCAGACATCAATGCACATATACCTTACACCCATGTGTCAGCTGTTTTCTGCCTAACTGCTGACAAGAGCCCCATTCATAATTCTTTTTATCCTTTCAATGAATAGGTAATTATTCAATATAAGGCAGGATATTTCGATCAGGCTATTTAGTGCAGCAGTGTAGTGTAACAAAATCTGCTGTTATTGGCAACCTGAGAGGAGAATGCTTGAGTTCCTGCAGTGATGTAACTTTAGCTGCTTTGAACGGCTGTTTATTTGGCACATCACTGAGCCTTTTATTCTAAAACCTAACACACAGGATGGGTCACATTCACCCCCATTCTTCATGTGTTGTAATATTTAATAGCGGACAAAGTGAGTGGAATAGTGGGTAATTTGAACTTACTTTTTCATAGATCAGAGGCTGAAAACAAGTTGATCCTCCGTTTTGTGGTATAACCCAAACAGTGACTTAGCATTTGTTACTGGAGAATGATCTTACTGGTCTAAGTTGAAAGAGAAAATTAATTCTTCTATTTGATTGATGTGATTGGAGGAGACTAGCATAGATCAGCAACATGATAAATCTCTGAATTTAGTTGCACAAACAGTTTCCTGGCTCTTTCATGGATGGGTTTAATACAGATTGTGAAATGATGAAATGCTGTTTTACATCCAGCACAATCCAATATCAAGATTTAGGAGAGAACACTTTTTTATTGTAAATTGGTATTGTAGGATTGATTGGTTTCAGCGTTTAATTTGACAAATGCAAGGATAAGCTCCTCATTTTTAACTTACAAGCCTTGTTTATACTGTCAAATACAGCTGATTAAAAGCAATTGAGAGGGTAAATGAGGTTCCACATTATTATGGTAAAATTTCTATGGTTCTAGCTAGACTGCTCGGTTTTACCAGCACAATGAACTATTCTGAAATGTCATTTGACTTTCCTAGTTAGTTGCTGTTATGAGTTGCAATCTTAAAAGAAGGGATAAGAAATCTGTAAAAGATATTTCTCATATTATTTGCCATTTTCAATAAACTTACTTTATGGATGAACTCTTCTTGGGGTTTTGTGTTGGAGAAATGAGATGAAATGACAAATTAAATTAAAACAGTTGTTGAGTATAGTTGACCATTTTCAGCTTTGAAAGTGTGCAAATACTTTAAACAACAATTTAAGGATAACAAATCTTGGTGATTCTGAAGCAGACTTATGGGTTGAAATGAAAATTTCACTTTGAGTTTAAAAAAAATGGTGCTGGGCGAACTCTGGGTCAGGCGACATCTATGGAGGGAAATGGATCAACAATGTTATGGTTCATAACCATCTTTAGACTGAATCACACTACAGCCGATAACAATTCAACATTGAAGATAATTACAACTTACATGTGAAACAAATGATAACTTCCCATTTCTCATATGGTTCCGAGTTCTTTTATTTGCTCTTTTCCTCTCCTCTAACTTTCTATGTTTCTCATTTTCAGTAACCTTCCCACTCTTTTCTTGCCTGAGTTCTGCTCCTGATCTCTCTACATTTACTCTTTCCGCCTCCTCTCTCTCCCTCCTCTCTCTCTCCCTCTCTCTCCTCGTTTCTTCCTTTCCCTTTTCTCGAATTACTCCTTATCTTTCTCTCTTCTCCTCTTTCCTCCTCCCTCCCCATCTCTCCTAATTTCTTCCTCCCATCTTTCCTGGTTCTTTTTCCACTCTTTCATTCTCGTTCCCTTTCATTTTTCCGTCCCTCTAATTTCTCTCTCCCTCTCTCTGTCTCTTTTCTGTGTTTTAATTAGTTATCTCAACTAAGTTAGCTTCCACGAAATCCATTGTCAAATGTGGTTACTCACACTCAGGAATATATTTGTATTTCTTTCCATGCTTTACTAAAAAGAAAAGTCGTTTTGTCAATAGAGAAATCTGAATCTTGGATTGGCTGGAGTACAGCCCAAAAGCCTGAGGAGCAAAAGTGTCCATATAACCATATAACAATTACAGCACGGAAACAGGCCATCTCGGCCCTACAAGTCCGTGGCCGAACAATTATTTTCCCTTAGTCCCACCTGCCTGCACTCATACCATAACCCTCCATTCCCTTCTCATCCATATGCCTATCCAATTATTTTTAAATGATACCAACGAACCTGCCGCCATCACTTCCACTGGAAGCTCATTCCACACCGCTACCACTCTCTGAGTAAAGAAGTTCCCCCTCATGTTACCCCTAACTTCTGTCCCTTAATTCTGAAGTCATGTCCTCTGTTTGAATCTTCCCTATTCTCAAAAGGAAAAGCTTGTCCACAATCAACTCTGTCTATCCCTCTCATCATTTTAAAGACCTCTATCAAGTCCCCCCTTAACCTTCTGCGCCCAGAGAATAAAGACCTAACTATTCAACCTTTCTCTGTAACTTAGTGTTGAAACCCAGGCAACATTCTAGTAAATCTCCTCTGTACTCTCTCTATTTTGTTGACATCCTTCCTATAATTGGGCGACCAAAATTGTACACCATACTCCAGATTTGGTCTCACCAATGCCTTGTACAATTTTAACATTACATCCCAGCTTCTATACTCAATGCTCTGATTTATAAAGGCTAGCATACCAAAGCTTTCTTTACCACCCTATCTATATGAGATTCCACCTTCAGGAACTATGCACGGTTATTCCCAGATCCCTCTGTTCAACTGCATTCTTCAATTCCCTACCATTTACCATGTACGTCCTATTTGATTTGTCCTGCCAAGGTGTAGCACCTCACATTTATCAGCATTAAACTCCATCTGCCATCTTTCAGCCCATTCTTCCAAATGGCCTAAATCACTCTGTAGTCTTTGTAAATCCTCTTCATTATCCACAACACCCCCTATCTTGGTATCATCTGCATACTTACTAATCCAATTTACCACACCTTCATCCAGATCATTGATGTACATGACAAACAACAAAAGGACCCAACACAGATCCCTGAGGCACCCCACTAGTCACCTGCCTCCAACCCGACAACAGCCTTCCACCATTACCCTCTGGCGTCTCCCATTCAGCCACTGTTGAATCCATCTTGCTACTCCTGCATTTATACCCAACAGTTGAACCTTCTTAACCAACCTTCCATGAGGAACCATGTCAAAGGCCTTACTAAAGTCCATATAGACAACATCCACTGCTTTACCCTCGTCAATTTCCCTAGTAACCTCTTCAAAAAATTCAAGAAGATTAGTCAAACATGACCTTCCAGGCACAAATCCATGTTGACTGTTCGTAATCAGACCCTGTTTATCCAGATGCTTATATATATTATCTCTAAGTATCTTTTCCATTAATTTGCCCACCACTGAAGTCAAACTAACAGGTCTATATTTGCTAGGTTTACTCTTAGAACCCTTTTTAAACAATGGAACAACATGCGCAGTACGCCAATCCTCGGGGACTATTCCCGTTTCTAATGACATTTGAAATATTTCTGTTCATGCCCCGGCTATTTCTACACTAACTTTCCTCAATGTCCGAGGGAATATCCTGTCCCTGGTAGGAATCTATAATGGAGTTCTGCTGGATAAATCTGAGGCATTTGAGTGATATGAATTTCATAATGACATAGGCGGTATTGCATTAAACCATTGAACTATGTGTAAGAAGCAACTGCAGATTCTGGTTTAAACTGAAGATAGACACAAAAAGCTGGAGTAACTCAGCGAGATAGGCAGCCTCTCGGGAGAGAAGGAATGGGTGACATTGCGGATAGAGATCCTTCTTCAGACTGGAACTAAATCATTAAACTAAATTGATTGAGAAATGGGCAGCAAAGGGTTGTTGCATGTGTGATGGTGCCAGATGAGAATTCCGTTGTCAAACCAGGGTTGGAATTGCACAGCTGATATATCATAAATAATTCAAAGTAAATTTTGTCCAAAAGTGTCCACATTTTTGAATGATAAGAAACTGGATACAATGCTTAACATGAATAGGCCAAATGAATGGAGAATTAGAGTTGGTTAAAATTTAAGATCAAGTATAAACATCTTATTCAGTAGTAATATTTGGAGGGAAGATAGCCAGCATATAATAATGAGAGGGGGCGGTGAGGTGGGTGATGAGAGGGAGGCGATGGGCAGATGGAGCCATTTGGGGGTGGTGGATTGTTAAGGCAGAGGCTGGTAGGTGATATGTGCAAACATATAAGGCAGGGAATATGGACAAACTGAAGCCAGTAGGGGAAGGGGAGATGAGAAATTATTTCATATTTAATTTATGTTTTTCATTTCCTCCAGACACACCTTTTATTATCCACTAACCTTTTTTTACTCTTACAGTCAGTAACATCAGAGTTTGTGTCACACAACCTCCTGGTTTTTGCCTATCACGAATCTTCACTTTCATTTGGAACAAAAATGTGTTTTTAAGCTTCTTGTGAACCGTCCTTGACCTTCAAATGTTAACTATTTTTCTTCTTCTACATATGCTGGCTGACTGCTGAGTAATTATTTGCATTTCCTGTTTTTATTACTCACAATTGTTTGTTTTGGTAATCCCGCTGGTGCTTTGTAAGTTGTTGTGTAGACTTTTTAATAACAATGATGTAACGAACTTCAATTTGGATTTGGTGGAGTAACTGTTTGCTAGACATTGAAGTCATGCTCTTATAGCGATATTGCTCAGCCCACCTAGTTCATGCCGACACAGTTGGCATTCTGGGCTGGGTCCCATTTGCCTGAATTTGGCCATTGCCCTCTGAACCCTTTCTATCCGTATATCTTTTGAAACGTCTTTTTCAAGTCGTAATTCTAGCACTTCTATAGCTTCCTCGGAGTTCATTCCAGATACAGACTAATCCCTGAGCTCCTTCTTAATAATCGTCCCTTTCCCCTTAAGGCTATGGCTCCTGGTTTTAGAATCCTACACCCTGGAAACAGACTGTGAATGCTCACTTATGCATGCCCCTCATGATCTTATCATCTCAATAAGATCACCCTTTAACCTCTAACACTCCAATAATTGCAGAGTCTCATACTATCCCGCTCTTCTCATAACTCGAATCCGTAAACCCAAGTAACATCTAGGTGAATATCCTCAGCACCCTCTCCACATCCCTCCCGTAGATGGGCGACCAGATTTGGATAATGATGTGTGGTAACACAGGCAATGTGTGGAACCCAAAAAATGGGCAAGGTGTGTAAAGTGTAATGATTTGGATTAGTCAATGACTATTTATAACTTTGATTTTATATTTTCCATTTATAAAGTTACGTTTTCTCCATATTCCCATCAACTACCCCCAGTTTACAAACACTTTACATATTTGAATTCCTGTGTGTTCTCACTGTAGTTATACAATTACCTTGGTTTCATATCTGGTAAATGTAGGGCAAAACCAACTAATAATGTCATGTACATTTAAAATAATGTTCAATAATTAATATGTAATCTAAATTTCACAAATATTTTCAAATAAATCAAGCAAATTAAATGTTTTCTTTACTTTTCCCTTGCAGGTGTCTAGCCCTTGCAACCATGTGTACTTGTGTTAGTTTGACGACGAAGGAAAAGATGAAGGTGCTGCAAAAAGGGAAGAATAATGGAAAATCACAAGTCCCCAAAAATATTTTTTTGGTACTCGTACACACAAACAGATAACACAAATCACTCATGAACTTCGGCGTACAGCTTATTCATATGTTCGGATGACCATCTGTCCAGCAGAGATCACACCTGTGTACACCCTGAGGTCTCTGCTAGTTACAATAGGAATGAAAAATGCAAGGAGCTCCTAGAGGGGAAAGATGTAAGTAATATTATTTTTTATAAATTGTCGTAATCAGTGTTATTTCCTTTGGATACCTTGGACTAACTCCTTATCTGGTTTCCAAGGTACAGTTGCAGGTGGGAATGTTCTGGGACCCTCCTCCTCCTCCTCCTGTTAACTGTTTAACTACCACTTAGGACCTAGATGTGGCAGTGCTTTAATTCCATGTGTTGGTTGTGAGTTTGCTAAGTTCAGTCTTTTGCTGGCCTGCTATTCAATATGTTTGTCAACCTGTGTCGCAGCATCACCAGGTTGTTACCTTATTTTTGGGTTTACCAAATGCACCCAATAGCACCCAAAATGGCAGAACTTTCTGCACTCCTTTGAGGAATTGGCTTCATTGTTGCAGTCAAATTATGGATTTGCCGTCATCTATATTACTAAAAGTCTGATCTTGACCACTTCCTGATTTCTCTTTCATGATTTTAGAAAAAAAACGATGCCACTTACGGCTGTGATTTTGGCCATATTACTCAGAGTCCCCCTCCGCTGTGCAGGACAAGAGGATTTTTCCCATCGATGAAAATAAAAGATGTTATTAATGTTTAAAAAAGTTGAGATTCTCTCTGCTGCCCCTGCTGGTGGGAGGGGGGGGACGGACTATAAAAACCCGGAAGTGTTAGCCTCATTCGTCTCTGCAAGATGGGGGAATTGAGAGGATCATGTCTCTCAGTCTGAGCTGTGAATAACACTGAACGCATGTCTACTAAACTGTGAGTGTGGTTTTACTGACCTTGAGTGCCCTTAATGTGGTTTGAAAATGAAAATGTGGTTGGTTTGAAGTAAAAGCACTGCAAATGGCTGGTGGGGCTTGGGTTGAAGTAAAAGCACTGCAAATGGCTGGTGGGGCTTGGGTTGAAGTAAAAGCACTGCAAATGGCTGGTGGGCTAAACTTGACAACTTCCTGTTTGCACTGTATATTGATTTGAGATAAAACGCTACCACTTACGGCTGTGATTTTTGGCATCTTACTCAGTCCCCCTCCGCTCATCAGGAGCCGAGGATTCTTCCCATCAATGAAAAATAAAAGTGTTATTAGTTTTAAAAAATGTTGAGATCTCTCTCCTGTCAATCACGCCATGAAGGCCACACCTTTTCTGGTGGGAGGGGGAGGGATTATAAAACCCGGAAGTGTGGGTGTGGCTCAGTCTCTGCATGATGGGGAGGGAGAGATCACGACTCTGTCTGAGCTGTGAATCAACTGAACACACTGAATGTCTACTGAATTGTGAGTGTGGTGTTTTGTGTGTGTAAAGGAGTGATTACTGACACACTGTAACCTTTACTGTGAGTTTAATATAGCACGTGGCACACACGTCCCAGCACTGACTGCATCCAGCCTTCAGGCGTACTGTGGCAGGTTTATTATACAGAACCTGCATAGCTAAGCAAACTCTCCGTAGTGAGCCGGAGGTTTTACAATCCGACCCAAGCGAGTGCGCACAGCACCTTCACCCTCCCCGCCCGAAAGAATAGGAGAGGGACAGGAACAGAAACAGGAGGGGGAGAGAAGATGGGTGGGGAACCCAGCTTGAAGGGGGAACGGAGAGGCACAGGTGAGCCAGGTGAGAATGAAGGGGTAGAACGAGCTGAAGTTGTAGAGAGATAAGACCTTGAGGGAGACAGCAGAGCCTGGGGAGCAAAACCGGGAGGAGCAGGGGGGGCTACCAGAGGCAAAAAAGGACTGACCGTGGCATGCAGGGAGCAGATGGAACGTTAGTGGAGGAAGGCTCGACACGCGATGGAGGGGTATACGGAACCGCAGGAGGTGGTGTGGGCTCGTTAACCGCCAACAGATGCTGGCGGCTGCTGCATCGGTATACAGTCCCTTCGAAATCCACCAGGTAGGACCGTGGCGCGCTGTCAAACCCGACGACGGTGGCAAGTCGGGAATAGCGGTGGGCGTCTGCAAACGGACGACCTGTCCAGGCATCAGTGGCGAAAGAGGGCGGCAAGATTTATCATGCGATCGTCGCTGGATCTCGTGCTTCTGGGCAATACGTTTCTGAACATCAGCAGGCTGCAGGACTTTGGGCATCAGGGACTGCTGGGCAATAGGCATCGGAGGGCGGACAACTCGGGACATTAGTCGCTGGGCAGGGGATCCCATGGTACTGTCTCGGGAAATGTTCCGAAGGTTTAGGAGACCCTGATAGAAATCCCCGTTCGAGAGGCGGGTTTTTTCAAGCAGGTGCTTAGCGCTGCGGACCGCCCGTTCAGCTAGACCATTGCTTTGCGGGTACTCCGGGCTGCTGGTGAAATGATTAAAGTTCCACTTTGTGGCAAACGCTCGAAACTCGGCGCTGGTGGAACTGGCGACCGTTGTCTGTCTGCAGCCGGACAGGGGAACCAACGTGGCAAAGTGGCGGCGAAGCTTGCTGATCACCATCTCGGAGGTGATTTGCAGGAGGGCCACCTCGAACCAATTCGAGTAAGAGTCTACTAGCACAAGGTAATGCTCCCCGCGCCAGTCGAAAATGTCGGCAGCCAGAGAAGGACCAGGGCATGTCAGGTGCAGGCTGCTGCAAAAGTGGTTGTCTTTGCTGATGCGGGGCAAGCGAGTGACAGTCCGGACAGGAATCCACCCTTGCCTGGATGTATTTAGCCATGGCCGGCCAGTAGTACTGTTCCTGGGCATGTGAGATAGTGGCATCTGCCCCGGGATGACCCATGTGGGCGGCATCAAAATACAAGCGATGCCGGGATGACAACTTTGTGTCCTTTGATATAATACCGTCACGGAGGACTAACTCATCGCGGACCAAAAAATACGGGTGGACGCTGGCAGGCAACGAATTCCGTTTGGGGGCCACCCGCGCTTGATGACAGCAGCAAGCTGCTGCAGGTCGGGGTCGTTAGCGGTATGTTCAACCAAGCACTGCAGCTGGTGAGAAGGGACGAAGTTAACGTTCAGTACCTGTAAGTCCGACTGCTCGAAGGGGTGTTGGTCGCAGGAGGCCCAGGGGGCCGGGACAGTGCATCAGCCACATGCATCTCGGTGCCCCTCTTGTATATGTTTAAAGTCAAAGCGCTGTAGCTGCAGCATCATCCGCTGGAGCCTGGCAGGAGCGCAGTGTATTGGTTTGTAAGTATCGTTACCAGGGCTGGTGGTCCGTCTCAACGGTGAACCTGGTGCCAAATAAGAAGTCCTTAAACTTCGAACACGCGAAAACCACCGCCAGCAGCTCCTTCTCTATCTGAGCATAGCGCTGCTCTGTGTCCGTCATGGTCCTAGAGGCATAGGAGATGGGCAGCAGCGAGTAATCAGCGTGGGGTTGCAGGCAGGCAGCACCAGACCAAATCGAGAGGCATCGCAAGTGACCACGATCGGACGCAGCAGATCAAAAAACTTCAGTGTAGGTGTGCTGACCAGCCTCGTCTTTAGCAGGTCAAACGCCTGATGGTGGTGTGGAAACCATGCCCAGGCAATGTCCTTCTTTGTGAGCTGTCTCAGGGGTGCGCTCAACTCGCTGAGGTCGGGGATAAACTTCCCAGGTAATTCACCATACCCAGGAAACGCTGCAGACTGACAACGTCTGTCGGGGGGGCAGCTCTGAGATGGCGCTGGTCTTTTGCGGGTCTGGCTTCAACCCTTGGGCCGTGAAAATGTGGCCGACATATGTGACCTCAGGCACCCGGAACTTGCACTTTGACCGATTGAGCTTCAAATTTATCTGCCGAGCACGGTCCAAAATCCGCCGGAGGTTGTGGCCGTGTTCGGCCACATCCCTCCATAGACCAGAATGTCATCCACAATAATCGCGCAGGGCAGACCTGCAAATAATTGTTCATTGAATGCTGAAATACCTCGCTGGCAGAGTTGATGCCGAACGGCATCCGTAAAAACTTAAACCTGCCGAAGGGCGTGCTGAACGTGGTCAGGTCCGTGGAGCGTTTGTCCCAGTGGTATCTGCCAAAACGAACTTCTGGCATCGAGGACGGAGAACACAGTGGCTTGTTCCACCTGGGCGGCAACATCTTCGACAGTCCTCATGGGGTAGTGGGGCCGTTTAATCGCCATATTCAAGTCCTTGGGGTTGATGCATACCCGTATCTCATTTTTTCCTTTCTTCAACGTGGCGACCATGGTGGAGACCCATTCGGTTGGATCGCTGACAGCCTCCAGCACACTCCCATGTTGACCATGTCCTTCAGCATCTTTTCCACCTTGCCCTTCATGGCAAAAGACACTCTGTGGGGTGGACGGATCACAGGCACCACAGATGGGTCAGTCACGATCTTGTACACCAACGGCAGCTTCCCCAGCTTGTCGTCAAACAGGTCTGGGTATTCAGATAGTGGATCCATCACAGCTTGCACCTCGTGGACCGTAGGGTCAAACGACACCAGACCAAGATCCTGGCAGGCCTGGTTGCTCAGCAACGTCACACAGTCACTGTCCAGAATGAAGAAAGACAGGTCCTGGGAAGATTTCTGCAGCACGCAGTGGAAAGTCGCCCTCCCCATGGTGTTAGTTCTCTCCCCATAGGCACGCAAAACAGAACGGTCTGCATCAGCATCTCATTATTCTTATCTGGTGGAACAGCTTTGTTGACATTACGTTCACTTTTGCCCCCGTGTCGAGTTTAGCAGAGAAGGACTTGTTGTTACAGTTATGTTCACAGAAGGATCGGGGAGGCGAGATCGGCTGTGGAGGAGAGTGTAAATACTTACATCTCCCGTGGAATAGCTGAGCTCAGAGTCGGGGGCAGCGTCAACAGAGGGCTGAGAATCCATCTCGCTATCAACTTGTAGAAGGTTGTTTAGGAGTTGTCTGGGAGATGAGGGCACTTTCCCACGGGACCTGCAGGCAGCTGCAAATGGTTTCTTCTCCCGCAGAAATTGCAGGTCTTCCCAAGGGCTGGGCACTGTGATTCTGAGGAGTGCGCGTAGTTGCAGTTAGGACACTTTTGAGATCTCGGGTCCCGGGGGTGTACGAACGGGCCGCGGTGGGGGGCGAAAGTTGTCTTCATCCGTCGTTGTCCAGCAACACCAGTTAAATTTATGGCTCGGTTGTCAGACCCCCTCTGCCCATGCGGAGGGGTGACCACTTCGGCAATGCGGCACGCATGCATTGCCTGAGTCAGGGTTAGGTCAGGCCATTGCAGCAGGTCGGCACGCAGCTTCTGATCGATCATACCAGTGACGAGAATGTCTCTGATGAGCTGGTCGCGCATGGTTTCAAATCGGCACCGCTGGGCAAGGTGCCGCAGGTCAGCGATGAAGCATCAACAGGTTCATCCGGCTGTTGCTTGCGTGAGAAGAACTGGCCCGCTCCAGTATACGGTTGGAGGGCAGGTCAATATCTCCGCGAATTTGCGCAAAAGACATACGGGTCGTCGGCCGATTCAGCTGGCTCGACCGGCTGGTCGTTGTCATCCAGGACCGCTGGTTCGTAGACAAAGGTTTGAGCTCTTCATGCATCGGGACCGGCCAGGTTGAGCAAGCAAGAGTGATGCTTTGACCGCGGCTGGGTCGTTCCGGTGCGCAATATTGACGTAGTGAGTGTAGTCCATCACAAAAGTCGACCGCTCCGCAATGTCAGCATCGAAGAAAGGGGAGATGGCTTTCGGCATGAGGATGCCATGTCAAGGGAAACCAACACTGGGCACTAACGGGGACAAAATAAATGAAAACCGGTAAAAGGGAAAGCGAGTTTTTTAAACTTCTGACACCATGTAAAGGAGTGATTACTGACACACTGTAAGCTTTACTGTGAGTTTAATATAGCACGTGGCACACACGTCCCAGCACTGACTGCATCCAGCCTCAGGCGTA
>NC_045983.1:11859869-11947323 GCF_010909765.2 Amblyraja radiata
CAGCACTGACTGCATCCAGCCTTCAGGCGTACTGGAACCTAGTGGGAGGAACAAAGGGAGGATACTACAGTTATACTAATATGATGGGGCGTGGTTAGTGGTGATGAGGTAACTACATTATAGGTTGCATGCATAACCCATCTACAGTGTGGTTTTATGGTGGTTTCACCCAGCTTGAAATGGTATGAAACTGCATTTGAATGCGGTGGCCTTGCACCCCGCATGAAATGGTATGAAACTGCATTTGAATGTGGTGGCCTTGCACCCTGCATGAAATGGTATGAAACTGCATTTGAATTTGGTAGCCTTGCACCCTGCTTGAAATGGTATGAAACTGCACTTGAATTTGGTGGCCTTGCACCCTGCTTGAAGTGGTATGAAACTGCACCTGAATTTAGTGGCCTTGCACCCTGCTTGAAGTAGTAAGAAACTGCACTTGAATTTGATGGCCTTGCACCCTGCTTGAAGTGGTAGGAAAATGGATTTGAATTTGGTGGCCTTGCACCCTGCTTGAAATGGAATTTCAAGGAATAGCCGTGAGTCAACTGCCAGCCCACCAGCCGTGAGTGAGCTGCCAGCACATCAGGCTTGAGGGTCTGAGCTGCCACCCCAAGAATCCATTTGGCCCACAATGTCCATACTAGCCCTCTGGAGACCAGTCCCTTCAGTCCACAACACCCATACCAGTGCTCCAGAAAGCCAGCCCCCCCCCCCCCCCCCCCCCCCCTCCCACTGGCCACCGATATTGGAATCGGTGGAGAGGTGGAATATTGCGTTGGGGGACCAGCCCTCCCGTGTGAACATGGGACCCGACGGGTCCCACTTAGTCTAGTGAGATTATAAATTGTAATAGTTTACAGTTCAATTGTTGCTAATTGCCTACAGTGCCCTGTGGATACCTTGATGTGACCTGATAGGTCTGTTCTGAATCCATATCCTTTTGAATGATTGTATAGCCACGCAACACAATGGAAAGTGTCTCCACAAGTTGGAAGTGGTCACTCCTACCATAAACAGATGCATCTGCAAAGGTAGAAAATGAGAACAAGATCATAAAGGCTTTGTCCCTTCAAATGGTTCACTGGCTGCGTGCTGTCGATCTAAATTTGGCCAGTTGGGTTCTTTCGTGCAACCAAAATACTCTAACTGTTGGATGTTACTTTTATCTCTGCACCCTTGCTACTTCTAGTATCTTCCACATGTTGTTCAGTATGGCAGAGTACGGACACATCAGCGAACGGAAAGTGGTAGGTAGTTGTCAAGAGAAGGTTGTTTAAATGTGGTGGCACAGGAATATGGAGTCGGATGTGAAGGAGCTCCAGGGCTACTCCCCACTATGTGTACCACGCCTGTTCGGACTGCTGGTGTTGAGGGGAGATGGCTGATAGAGAAAGAGAAGTCCACACTAGGTTTCCCTTGACATTCCAATGCATTGACTCTGGGAATTTTATGAAAGAAAGGAAATTGGCATTGTTGTGAATAGATACTTTAATTTATTGTTTACATGTTCTAAAAGGTGAGGAGTTACTGAACAGTGGCCCTTGGGGACTGGGTGTGGTAGAAGAATCTTAACAGACCAGTGTGTACAAGTGAATTATAATCGGATGCTGTTGTAATACAAACCCTATTTTACAATTCACCTTTTAAGCAGTCTTGTTACTGCAGCCTCAGGTGGCAATTGACATGAAGAATACAGCCACTCAATCATTGAGTGTGTTATAATTCATGTCAAAATGACAAAAACAGCCTTGTGCTTATCAGGTATAGTTGAGCATTTATTTTACACATCTTCAGCCTGCAGGAAAATTGGAGTTATAACGATCAGCAATTAAACTGTCACCATTGATGAGCCTGTTTAGAACACGGTATTATCCTCACAGAGGCAAGAAGGGAAATAGATAGCTGATAGATTGTGAATGAAGGATGTTTAAAGAAGCATTTAACCTGCGATCACACTTCTAGTGATCAGATGAACTGTTGTCTTCGTCTTGTAATGGATGGTCTTTCACATTCTGCCATCAGTCTTCAGCAGGTGTCAGTTTTGGAATGCCCCAGGACAATTTATTTCAGAAAATATTTCTGGGTATACTGAAACGAACACTTTCAAAATAGCATTGTAGTCTTTCACTCATGTGCCATTTTAAAAGTGGTATTTACAAAACTGGCCTGGATATCTTGATAATTATTCTTACTTTTTAGTTGTGTGCACTTCTAAAATTATTCCATTTTGAAAAAAGCAGCATTTGGCAGTGCTTATTTAAAAAAAAATAGGTTTAATGAGAACTATGTAATTTCTGTGGTGACACTTGAAATTTAATCTTTTTAGAACCTTATGGGAATGGACATGTTTAACTTTTTTACAGCAGTTGTGTGATGTGAGAACTACAAACAGCATCACGTAAACAAACTATAATCTCAGTTCTTTAAATGTTTATTCGTGATTAAATTATAATGGAAATGTCCCATCATTGCATGTTATTGAAAGGAGGGAATTAATATGAACCTCTTAGTTTCCCTTAAAGACAAAACAATAAACTCTATCAATGGATTTATTTGCCAAATATTATGATTCAATTTGAGGGTACTGGCTATGATATTGAACTAGCCCTGTGAATGTATACTACGTTGGTGGCATTTATGTCTAGCAATTTATTACTCTGATTTTAGTTTGGGTGATGGGGCTTGATGGCCATGCTGCAAAACACCAGCCCTATTTTTAGTCTTTAGCTCCTGTGCACGATGAGGGACATAAACTTAAATTTTTTAACTCACTCGCAGAGGTAGCTGTACCGATGCAGTTCTGATACATTATTCTGATGCACCAATGTAGCAGGCCCTTTGGCTCACTCAATCAGTGCTGACCATCAAGCACCCATTTACACTAATCCGAAACTAACCCATTTTACTCCCTCCACATTCCCATCAATTGCCTCCATAATGTTTGAGACAAAGACCCATCATTTATTTATTTGCCTCTGTACTCCACAATTTGAGATTTGCAATAGAAAAAAATTCACATGTGGTTAAAGTGCACATTGCCAGATTTTAATAAAGGCCATTTTTACGCATTTTGGTTTCACCATGTAGAAATTACAGCAGTGTTTATACATAGCCCCACCATTTCAGGACACCCTAATGTTTGGGACACAGCAATGTCATGTAAATGAAAGTAGTCATGTTTAGTATTTTATTGCATATCTTTTGCATGCAATGACTGCTTGAAGTCTGCGATTCATGGACATCACCAGTTACTGGGTGTCTTCTCTGGTGATGCTCTGCCAGGCCTGTATTGCAGCCATCTTCAGTTTATGCTTGTTTTGGTGGCTAGTCCCCTTCAGTTTCCCTTCAGCATATAAAAGGCATGTTCAATTGGGTTCAGATCGGGTGATTGACTTGGCCACTTTTTATAACTTTGAAAAACTCCTTTGTTCCTTTAGTATTATGTTTGGGATCATTGTCTTGCTGTAGAATGAATCGCCGGCCAATGAGTTTTAAGGCATTTGTATGAACTTAAGCAGCTAGGATGTGTCTATACACTTCAGAATTCATTATGCTACTATCATCAGTAGTTGTATCATCAATGAAGATAAGTGAGTCTGTACCTTCAGCAGCCATACATGCCCAGGCCATAACAGCCCCACCACTGTGTTTCACAAATGAGGTGGTATACTTTGGATCTTGGGCAGTTCCTCCTCTCCTCCATACTTTGCTCCTGCCATCACTCTGATATGTTAATCTTCATCTCACCTGTCCACAGGACCTTTTTCCAGAATTGTGGTTGCTCTTTTAAGTACTTCTTGGCAAACTGTAACCTGGCCATCCTATTTGTGTGGCTAACCAGTGGTTTGTATCTTGCAGTGTAGCCTCTGTATTTCTGTTCATGAAGTTTTCTGTGGACAGTGGTCATTGACAAATCCAAACCTGACTCCTGAAGAGTGTTTCTGATGTCAGACAGGTGTTTGGGGATTTTTCTTTATTAATGAGAGAATGATACTGTCATCAGCTGTGGAGGTCTTCCTTGGCCTGCCAGTCCCTTTGAGCTTAGTAAGCTCACCAGTGCTCTCTTTCTTCTTAATGATGTTCCAAACAGTTGCTTTTCATAACCCTAAGGTTTGGCTGATATTTAACAGTTTTATTCTTGTTTCTCAGTCTCATAATGGCTTATTTGACTTTCATTGGCACAACTTTGGTCCTTAGCACTAAAAGTTTCCAAAGGTGATGGATAGACTGGAGGAAAGACTAGGTGCTGAGAGCTCTCTTATACCTGCATTAAGGAGGCAATGAAACACACCTGTGCAATTACAAACGCCTGTGAAGCCATGTGTCCCAAACAAACATAGTCCCCCCTGAAATGGGGGGACTATGTATAAACACAGCTGTAATTTCTACATGGTGAAACCAAAATGTATAAAAATGGCCTTTAATAAAATCTGACAATGTGCACTTTAACCGCATGTGAATTTTTCTATTACAATTCTCAAATTGTGGAGTACAGTGGCAAATAAATAAATGGTGGGTCTTTGTCCCAAACATGATGGAGGGCACTGTAGATGTTACCACTTACATACACATCAGGGGAAATTTACAGTCAATTAACCTAACAACCAGCAGGACTTGGTGAAATCTATGTGGCCACAGTGAGATAATGTTAAGTACTGTTTAATGTTTTATTTTCTCTATTGGAGTAATTAGAGTACATGGTATTGGGGGTAGGGTATTGACATGGATAGATAACTGGTTGGCAGACAAGAAATAAAGAGTAGGAGCTAACGGGTCCTTTTCAGAATGGCAGGCAGTGACTAGTGGGGTGCAGCAATGCTCAGCAATGCTGGGATCCCAGTTATTTACAATGTATATTAATGATGTAGACGAGGAATTAAATGTAACATCTCCACGTTTGTGGATGACACAAAGCTGGGTGGCAGAGTAAATGTGAGGTTATCCACTTTGGTGGCAAGAACAGGAAGGCAGATTATTATCTGAATGCTGTCAGATTAGGAAAAGGGGAGGTGCACAAGACCTGGGTGTCCTTGTACCTCAGTCACTGAAAGTAAGCATGCAGGTACAGCAGGCAGTGAAGAAAGCTAATGATCAAGTAGAATGGGATTATATGATTAAAGTATTGCAAACATTTCAAATGGGAGAGAACTTCATCGCATGGATAAAATTATTATATAACAAACCTACGGCTAGAATATTAACTAATAATATACTATCTACGAAATTCCAATTATCAAGGGGCAATAGACAAGGATGTTCATTATCACCGCTGTTATTTGCTCTGGTAATTGAACATTTAGCTGAAAGAATTCGAACACACCCGGATATTTACGGTTATAATACAAAATATTCAAATAACATAATATCTTTATATGCAGACGATGTACTACTGTACATCACAAAACCCCAAATTAGTATACCAAACATACTAAATCTAATTGAGGACTTTGGATCTTTCTCAGGATACAGAATAAACTGGAACAAAAGTGAAATTATGTCAATAAAACCGAAAGACTCAACACATCTCTTAAAATTCCCCTTTAAAATAGCCACAGAAAAATTTAAATATTTGGGAATTGAAATTACTAGAAAGTATCATGCTATGTTTAATGCCAATAAGTAAGTCCCTTACTTAAGAAACTAAATAGTCTAATCAAATTCTGGAAAACGCTCCCGATGTCTTTAATAGGTCGAATAAATGCTATAAAAATGATCTTTCTACCACAAATCCTATATCTATTTCAATCAATACCTATATATCTTCCAAAAAAGTTTTTCAAAAAACTGGACTCAGACATTACAAATTTTATATGGGACTATAAATCCCACAGAATACAAAGAACACACCTTAGTAAACCCAAAGAGCAGGGTGGTCTAGCGCTCCCTAACTTTATGTACTATAATTGGGCAGTAAATATTAAAAATATGATTCACCTGCTGGACAATTCTGCCCAGCAGGTGGACTGGATTGTAATGGAGAGAGAGGACTGCTCTCCATGTAATATAGGAGCGACTCTCCTCTCACCAATGAATCTGAATAACAAAAATTACAATAGAAATCCAATTATACATAGCACAATTAGAACTTGGAAACAAATAAAATAGAATCTAAAATTAAGAAATCTATCTCTTTTAATGCCAATAGTCAATAATCCGTCGTTTAAACCTTCTACTATAGATAAATCATTTACACAATGGGAAAGAATAGGAATCAAAACGCTCGGAGACTTGTATGAATTCGGAAAATTATTATCATTTCAACAATTACAACTGAAATATAATTTGAGAAATAATCAATATTTTAAATATCTTCAATTGTGTGACTATCTGAAAAAATACACAAAAGACTATCATAACATGCCTCCAGACTCACTGGACAAAGGCCGAATCAGCAAACCTAATATCATACTTATACAACACTATTTTAAATATAGAAATACCTACAACTGATGGTATTAGAAGAGACTGGGAACAAGAACTAGCTATAAAAATTTCAAGAGCTGGGATAAACACTTACTATATGTGCATAAATGCTCGATCAACGTACGACATACTCCAATTCAATTCAAAACATTACATAGACTATACTTTTCAAAAACAAATATAAATAAACTTTTCTCTAACGTCTCACCCATTTGTGATAAATGTAAGTCTCATGAAGCTACCATAGCGCACTCTTTTGTTTTTTGTATAAAAATCCAAAAATTCTGGAATGAAATATTTGAAATTAAAATAGAACTCATACCAAAAGCAGAATGGATTATTTTTGGAATAACAGAAGGTAGCCCTGAATTAAACGTGTTTCAAAAGAATTTACTTAATTACGGGCTAATAATGGGGAAAAAAGCTTATACTCAAATTATGGAAAAACGCTCCTATGCCAACAATAAAAATGTGGATTTCAAACATGTTCGAAACATTACATCTGGAAGAGATGAGACTCCTCCTAGCAGGAAAAGCAGACCACTTCCAAAAGACGTGGTCTGCATTTATGGACTTATTACAAGCATAAGGTGCAATAGTAATTTAAAAAATAAATGGTGCCAGGATCTGGTAACGGGGGGTGAAAAATACGGTTGGTATATCCCTTTTTGCGGAGTTTTTTAAATTTTTATAATAGAGCGATTGTTACTCTTTCTTTCTTTTCTAGGGTCTATTTCTTAACTTTCTTCTCTAACTCCTTTTCTAATGGGCTTTCTTTTCCCAACACTTTCCTGCACCTTCACGAGTCTTTCTCACTTTCCTTACTTCTTTTATTTCTATCTTTTTTAAAGCTAAAAAAATGAAGGGGTACAACAAATGTAATGAGATATATGTGGTGTGTATTACTGTAACTTATTGTACTTCTAATAAAAATAAAAAATTTTAAAAAAGAAAGAAAAAAAGAAAGCTAATGGCATGTTGGCCTTCATTGCAAGAGGATTTGGGTTTAGGAAAAAGGAGATCCTACTGCAGTTGCACAGGGCCCTGGTGAGACCGCACCTGGAGTTTTGTGTGCAGTTTTGGTCTCCTAATTTGGGGACTGGGCCAGTCATCAGAATATGCTATCTGAGACCTGCTTACAGTTCTTGGCCACCCCCCACGACACTTCACAGCCCATTACAGCAAAGTCTTCCAAACAATAGGACCAACAGGCATGCAAAAATTAGTATTGTAAACGAAAAAGGCAGGTGGCACTGTGGGTGATGTACTGGATTGCAGCAACCAAAGATCCGCTATAGGATCTTTGGCAGCAACCAACCTGTTCGGCATAAGGATGAGAACAACTCTTGTTGTTCTCCTCCCTCCCTTCTTGTTGGAAGTTCTTCATTTGCTCTGGTGCTAACTAGGGTGATGTAACTCTTGAAGTAGTGAGGTGGTGGGAAAAGCAAAGACCTTTATTCTGTTGTTCAGTGGCATAACATCCAATTGTCAATACATCAAGCCAACATTTTGCCTAGATGGTTCAGTCTATCTCTGGTGTTATGAATAGAGAAAAAAAACATTAATAAATAATAATATGAAATTGCTATTACTTCAGTTGTCAAGGAAAATTAAAGTATAAAAATTAGTTCAAACGAGTTGATACTAATAATCCTGGCAAGTTTGTGGCTGGTGAATCTTCTTGGTGCTGCAAGGCCAAAACCAATTTGATAATAGTGATGTAAAATGGGATAGTAGAAATTTATTAAGTAGGTAATAACTCTTTAAAAATCTGGTTTGGATATTTTAGGTAGACAAAAGTGCCAGAGAAACTCAGCGGATGCGGCAGCATCTATGGAGCGAAGGAAATAGGCAACGTTTCGGGCCAAAACCCTTTTTCAGACATTAGATATTTTATCTTGGAAGAGAGAGTAATGTTTTTTCAAGGCAGTTTTTAAATTGCTATTGCTCATGAAGTGTATATAAACCTATCAACCTGTCTGACTTGAAGATAACAGATTATTTCACAATGGAATCCTTGACTTTAATTATTAGCGTTAAATATATGTTGTTTACCAGCTTTGTTTCTGCGGAGGTTGATTTAATTTCAGCCTTAATTTGGGGGAGTAAAAGATGGTGAAAATAGAATTGATGAATAAATGAAAAACTAAATGCTGTTTTCTGAAAGATCACACAACTGATAACAACAATGAACATTGAATTGTTAGTAATTCTATCTTCCCAGTGAATCTTTTTAGTCAATGCCCCATCTGTCAGATTAGTTGAACATAGAGGATCCCACAATACTTTTAGAAGATGGAAACTCTGTCTTGACAACCACTCATTTCTCAATGAACACACCAATCCATGTATCTCATTTGTTCATTTTGGGACTTCACAACGATCGGATTAACTGGCATTTTTGCTTCCATCACAACTGTGATTCCATTTCTTCGAAAGTAATTAATTGAGTGTGAAAGACTTTAGAATGCCCAGAGGGCGTGGAAGCGTCTTCTCGGTAATGTCACACATAAATAACAGAGCAGATGAAAATGTGAATAGAAGTGTAACAACCCAAGACCGAATCAAATTTCACTCTCATGGTGAAACTTGAAACCTTGTCTAATTTAGAGTGGTGCCAATCATTTTAATAAATGGTACTATTTAATTAAATTCAGCACCTATGCAGCTTTTTTAAAGAAAAAATACCACCTGGAGTAGTGTAATACCTTAATTATTAATTACTTGTGAAATGTATTCAAATGTAGCTAAATGCAGTTACAAATAGTTACAAATACATAAAAATGCAGCGAAATACTTGCAATAACAACGCAAACATCAATGAGAGCACCAAATTAAAATATTTGTTTTGTGCTGTAATTTAAGGGGAAATGATGGCTGAAAACAGAGAGAAATACTGGGTAGACAAAAATGCTGGAGAAACTCAGCGGATGAGGCAGCATCTATGGAGCAAAGGAAATAGGCAACGTTTCGGGTTGAGACCCTTCTTAAGACTGATGTGGGGGGGGGGGGGGAGAAGAAAGGAAGAGGCGGAGACAGTGGGCTGAGGGAGAGCCGGGAAGGGGAGGAGAAAGCCGGGACTACCTGAAATTAGAGAAGTCAATTTTCATACCTAGGGTGTAAACTGCCCAAGCGAAATATGAGGTGCTGCTTCTCCAATTTACGGTGGGCCTCGCTCTGTAAAGCGGCTTTTTCACGGGGCGACTTGACGCAAGAGTTAACCAGAGTTTAACATCGTGGGAACCTCGTGCGATAACAGTATGGCATTCGTGGACCACCGTGGACCACCGTGGCGCTAACGGCAGGTAATCGTGTAACTTGGTGACTCGGGAGAAAATTCAAGCAAGTTTGAATTTCTCCAAGAGTGACTTGTACACTTGTGGTTGAGCATTGCAACATTATATGAACGTAGTGGCCAGTGTGATATCCGTAATAACTCTTGCGGTTACCGTGGGAACTCCTGCGAACGGTGAACCCGGAAGCTGGACAGAGGGGACAGAAGGTGAGTAAAAATTGTCTTCTGTGGGATTTAATTTAAAAAATAAAGATTTGCATCCGCATATGGACATCAACTTATTCATGAGTTATGTTAATGAGATTCAAGAAAATAACTATAATCTTTAAAAGGGACTTTACTGAAAGGTCCTGCATTTTTATGGTCCGTGAGAAATTTTTCACATGTACTTCTTTGAGAGATACAGCTCGGAGTCCTCGCCGACTAGCGATCGATGCCTTTCCGAAGCAGGGTCCGGAACGCTACCAATCAATGTTCTCCAGAGACCTGTGTAAGGAGTGAACTGCACATGCTGGTTTAAACCGAAGACAGACACAAAAAGCTGGAGTAACTCAGCGAGTCAAGCAGCATCTCTGGAGAAAAATAGCTGATGTTTCGGGACGAGACACATCTTCAGACTCAATTCCGATTAGGATGTCTGAAGAAGGGTTCCGATTCGAATCGCCACCTATTCTTTTTCTCCAGAGATGCTGCCTGACCCGCTGACTTACTCCAGCTTTTTATGTTTTTCTTCCCAGATCTGACTTACCTGCTGAGTTACACCAACATTTTGTGTCCTTTTGTGCGTATTAACCAGCATCTGCAGTTCCTTTAGACATTACCTAACTTCAGATTTTAGAGATATAGCGCGGAAACAGGCCCTTCGGCCCACCGAGTCCGCGCCGACCACCTATTCTTATCCGGCTTCAGAACGGTTCTTCCTTCCATTCGTTTGGACACTGACCCGACCTACCAACCTACCTCAATGCGGACATTGGACTTTTTCCCCCTGGAACTGTCCTGAAAACATATATTCTGAACTCTGGTATTTTCCTCTTCGCTCTACCTGGTGTTCTTGTGCATGTGTCGGAAGGAACAGCAGATGCCGGTTTAAAGAGAATGCTGGAGTAACTCGACGGTTCAAAATGCTGGAGTAACTCAACGGGACATGCAGCATCTCTAAAGAGAAGGAACGGGTGACGTTTCGGGTCGAGGCCCTTCTTCAGACTGTACGTGGCTTGGTTATATTCATGTATAGCATTATCTGATATGATTGTATAGCACGCAAACAAAAGTTTATTCCCTGCATAGAATCATACAGCATAGAAACAGGCCCTTCGACCCAACTTGCCCACACCGACCAATATGTCCCATCTACACTAGTCCCACTTGCCCGCGTTTGGCCCATAACCATCTAAACCTATCCTATCCATGCTTCAGTCTAATGCGTCTTAAACATTGCGACAATACCTGCCTCAACTACCTTAACGGATAGCTCATTCCATACACCCACCACCCTTTGCGTAAAATAGTTACCCCTTAGGCTCTCATTAAATCATTCCCCCCGAACCTAAACCTGTATCTGCTGGTTCTCGATATGAGACAATAATAACAAACCAAAGCGAGTTAGGACATCAACGGGGAGATCCTGGATAAACCCAAGGTAGCCACAAAATGGAGGAACTCAGCGCAACAGGCAGCATCTCTGGGGAGAAGGAATGGGTGACATTTCGGGTCGAGACCCTTCTGATATGCTGCCTGTCCCGCTGAGCTACATGTTGTGTCTATCTTCGTTTTAATCCAGCATCTGCAGTTCCTTCCTGGCCGAACCAGATTGAAAGATGAGAGGCTGGGCGATAGAGCACTGGGTGTGACAAGGATCAGGCTTCAGTAAGCAAAGTAAAGAGAGGTGGCAACGTTATGGAAATAAAGCGGGTAATCTGAGTGATGGCGAGACGGTATCCTCTAATGTGTCGGAAAGAACTGTAGATGTTGGTTTGCGCCGATGATAGACACAGTAATACTGGAGACAGACATAAAATACTGGACGGGCAGCATCTGGATAAAAGGAATGGGTGATGTTTCGGGACGAGACTCTGAAGAAGGGTCTCGAACCGAAACGTCACACATTCCTTCTCTCCAGAGATGCTGCCCGTCCCGCTGTGTTACTCCAGCATTTCGTGTCTATCTTCCGTATGCTCTGTGATGGTCATCTCGGAGTCAAGTGGCAACTCTGGTCTGTAGACACGAGGAACTGCAGATGCAGGAATCACGAGCAAAACACAGAGCGTTGGACGAGCCTGACCCTTTGAGCTCCTCTATCACTTTGTGTTGAAGTCAGGTCTGGACATTGCTTGAAGAAATAACGTGTTCAAAAGGGTAAAAGTCTGAGGAGGGGTTTCGGCCCGAAGCGTCGCCTATTTCCTTCGCTCCATAGATGCTGCTGCACCCGCTGAGTTTCCCCAGCAATTTTGTGTACACTCAAGAAATAACGTTTGCGGCCTGATGTTCCCAATATTTAATTGAAATCATTAATAAAGTAAATAAATAGATACCGGTCTAATCAATATCTACGGGATTGGACAGGCTAGATGCAGGAAGAATGTTCCCGATGTTGGGGGAGTCCAGAACCAGGGTCCCAGTTTTACAGTCTACCGTGGGAACTCTTTAACTCAGTAAAGTAAAGTAGCCTTTATTGTCATATCAGTGCACAGGCAGCAGTTGATTGTTGCTCTATTCAGTTTCCCAGGGGGTCGGGACGGGACTGGAGTTGGGAGGGAAAGGTGGGGGAGTCGAGGGAGAGGAGGGGGAGACAGATGGGGGTGTCTTCATTTACTGGCGGCGGGTGTCTGTCACTGAAACAGGCAGGTGAGATTTCACATCCACCTTGTGTGTGCCTCTCTCTCTCTCCCTCCCTCCCTCCCTCTTACACAGGCTGAGAGACTCTGCCTCTGTGAGTGTACGTCTCTTTCTCCCCCTCTCCCACACACAGTAAGACCGAGGTACTGTGCTCAGTCCATCTGTGTCTCCCACATACACCGTAAAACATGTCTCCAAATGAGCCAATTCAACCAAGGGAGGATATTTATAGTGTGTGAAAAAAAAGTGACATCATTTGTGCCACGTGATGATTTAACAACACTTCACAATGTTCATTCAAGATTTAACGGGAAACCTCGGGAGACGGACAAGTCACTCGCACAAATAACAGAAATGCCGAGTACCGTGGGAACTCTTTATCTACCCCCCGTTATATCGTGTGATATCGTGCTAGACCACGACCACTTCACTCTGGTTACATCTTGCGTCAAGTCGCGTCGTGAAAAAGCCGCATAATACTATGCTCTTTTTAACAAATTGGAGTAGGAGTTTACTGTTTAGTCCAGCATTTGTCAACCTTTTTACACTTGCAGAACTCTTGAAATCATTTTCATGTCTCAGGGAACCCCTACATAAAAATTATTATATATCTTTATTAATCTTTCTTTCTCTTTCATAAAGTTAAAGTTCATAAGGCAAACATAATATATATTTTCTGATACCTGGCTTAAGCAAAAAATAACTTACATTTTTCTCAAGTTTATTGATAATGCAAAAAAAATTGAAATCAAATTGCTTGTTCAAAACTGAAGCAAAGGCAGACAAACTTTTGTCTTTTTTTGTAAACCAACATTTGCAGTTCCATGTGCCAACAAGACTTGTACTCCTTGAGTTGGTTCACGTACTTCCTGGCTTAGCAGAATCCACGTTACGAACTTGTATCTGCTCAATGAACAATATTATGTTACCACCTCTGATCAGTCTACCCTAGTGCTAGACAGAGATTGTGGGTAGAATGCTGTTGTGACCAAGTCAGAATATTGCTGGTCAGGTCAGAATACCAGAACCCTCATTAGCTCATTCTTTGTCGAATGAGATTTTCAATTTAGCCATGTCTCCAGCTAATAGAACTTTTCAGAGCTGATTAGACAGAATGAGTCTTTGTCATATTTGAATGTAGGTCAAGTTTGAAGTTGGGCCATCTTTTTTTTACAGTTGTGGTTTGGTAAAATTTGAGATGCTTGCTGGACCATTTCCGAGGAAGCTAAGAATAAGCCATGTGGCTGCAGATCCTGAGACATGTACAATAGAGACAAGTGACGACAACAACAGCTTTTTGTCCCTAAAGGATATTAATGAACCAGATAAATATTTACGACAATCCAGTAGTTTCGTGACCACTTATAAATGATGCAAGCTTTCTATTTAGATTATTTAATTAACTGAATTGAAACTCCCCAGATGCCCTTGATGGGATTTGGGCGTCTGAATCATTCATCCAGACTTTTGAATTTCCAGCCAGTATCATGACCACTGTTACACTGTTCTTGCATTTGTTGAATCAAAATGAAGAATGCAAAGATGCTATATCTTGAAATAGTGTCATTTAAAAAAATCTATATATTTAAGCTGTCTAAAGTCTTGTGTAGGTGATAAATGTGAATAGGTGTATCATTGTAAAATTTTCCAGAGACTTAAAAATTACAGAATTCTCTATACTAACCAGATAGCTTACAGACAAATCAATTTACTTCCAGTTTTCATGGCAGCTCCAGTAAAGTTAAAGTGCTTGAAAACAGTTGACCTGCCTTTTGTGTGTTTTTTCTTTGATGTTTCCACCCACCTGATGGCATTCTCACCTTTAACTTGTCTCTCATTTACTTTGTGCCATCTTCTTCTCATACATTCCTTACTAACTCACACTGACTCACATTTTGGTTAGTTTACCTTCCAGCTGACCTCCCATGCTATCTTAAACTGAGAATTGTTCTGCTTCAGAGATTTATCAATGTAATTTAAGAGTCAAGCATATTTAATTGTCCGAGTACCAACAATGGAACTATGAAATTCTTATTGCACCTTAACCTGCCCATTAACACAACTACGCACAAATAAATATATAATGTTCGATAATACAATAAATTAATAATAGGTAATACTAAGTAACTAGACCATAATAGTGCAAAACTAAAGTCCAAAGTGCAACCAAAACAAAGTCCATAGTAGATCATAATAGCGGAGGTAGTGGTTAGTGTTGTACAGTTTTCAAGAGCCTAATGGTTGCTGGGAAGACATTCTTAAACCTGGAGGTCATGGTTTTCGGGCCTCTGTACCCTTTTCCCGATGGTAATAGGGAGATAAAAGTGTGGTCAGGGTGATGTGGTTCTTTGATATTGGCTTTTTATGGCAGTGCTTCCTGTAGATTCCTCCGTTGGTGGGGTGATCAGTACCTGTGATGGACCAGGCAATGTCTACCACTCTTCATCCTCCTTCATTCCTAGGTGTTCAAGTCGTTGAACCAGCCGATGATGCAACCAGTCAGCATGCTCTTTACTTTACAGCTGTCGAAGTTAAAGAGAATATTCGTTGACATAGTGAACCTCCTCATTCTTCTAAGGAAGTAGATGCTTTGATTAGTTTTCTTGGTGATTGCAATAATGTGCTGGGTCCGGGATAGATCATCAGAAATACACATGCCCAGGAATTTGAAGTTGTTGACTCTCTCCATTGCTGTCCCATTGATGAAGACAAGTTCACGGATCCTCAACTTTCCTTTCCTGAAGCCAATAACCTACTCTTTGGTCTTGCTAATGTTGAGAGCAAGATTGTTGTTATGGCACCATTCAATCAAATTATCAATCTCTCTCCTGTACTTTAACTTATTAGTACCTCTTATTCATCCAACAAAGGTGGTATCATCGGCAAATTCAAAGATGTTGTTTGGACCTGTGTCTGGCTGTACAGTTACGGGATTATAGAGCGTAGAGCAGGGGACAGAACACTCAGCCTTGAGGTGCTCCTGTGTCAATCGTTATCAAGGAGGTAGTGTCGTTGTAAATTTATATTGTGATCTGCTGATGATGGAGTTGAGGATCCTATGCTTAGAGACGAGCAGAAACTCAGTTCCCCAGTCTGATGGTAAGTTTAGAGGGGTTGATGGTGTTGAACACTAGCTGTAGTTGATGAACAACAGCGTGAGGTGCATGTTCACATTTTCCAAAAAATGGTCCAACGCAGAGTGAAGAGCAGGTGAGATTTCATCGTTATTTTGAGTAAATTGTTGCTCTACATTAATAGTGTAAATTTTATACAAAATTTTAAACAAAATGTGTCAATCATTTAGGTATAGCTGTGCATAGGTATACCTGTGTATAGCTGCAAGTCTGTGCATTTGCCTTAATTTGCAGGTTTTCACCAAAGAACCACAAGTAAATCCTGTGAACATACTATTTTTATCATGAATATCCTTTTTACGAAGATTGTTCACAAATGACACAATGCTAATTTTCTAGCTAATTTTGTACTGTAATATTTCCTTTGTGACAAAGGAATCAGTTCTTATTAAATGCAGCATATTTTTCTTGTACATTTAAGATGATCTTTTCATCATGAGAGGTAAAATTTGGTGTTTGTTATCCAATTACAGGGAAGATCGTGCCGTTACTATCACGGTGTCCACAAAATGAGTGAACAGAGTTCTTTACAGGAGATTCACAGTTTGAAAATTGCTTGGGACATTGAAGAGTTGGTGAACTTGGGAAAGAAGCTTCGCTCATGTACCTACTTTGCAGCCCGCGAATTAATGCAGGATGCAGATATTGTATTTTGCCCATATAATTATCTTATGGACCCACAAATAAGGGAGAGGGTAAGTGCTTTTCAAAACTAATATCTTGGACTATTATTTTCTGCCAAAGTTATTAATCTGTGTTCTTGATTGGTGTTACTTCTATGCATTTTTTTTGTCGTGATAGATGAAGATCAACTTGAAAGACCAAATTCTTATCTTTGATGAAGCGCATAATATTGAAGATTGCGCAAGAGAGTCATCTAGTTTTAGTGTTACGGAAAATCAGCTGTTGTTTGCTCGCGAAGAACTGGATGGCATGGTCAACCAAAACATCCGGAAAAGTGATCATGAGGCACTGCGGGCTGTCTGTTATAGTTTTACAAAGTATGCAAGATTTGGCTTGAGATATATACAACTTATACATTTTTTAAAGTTTTAGTTATTTTAATACTTTTAATCTTGTAGTGCGAAAGATTCAATTGTTGAATCCGACAATTGTTAGCTACTTGGAACATCAGAACTGTTAAAATGGCTTTTAAATTATTTTAATTAATAATATTATACATATTATTTAAAAGAGCATCTGTGAGTGTACAGTTTCATTTCGAGGATCAAATTATTGTGAATTGATTTAATGTCCTGGTTAATGAATCATATGACCCACTGATAAAATAATCTCCCTGCTGAATCAGTTTAGGTACTTATTGTGTAATATTGTCAACAATTGGCGCATCTGTATTTTTGTCACCATCTTTTTCAAATTAAACTTCCCAAGCTTGTTTATAAATTAAGTCCACTGGATAACATGACTGGAAGTGAAACACGCACGTTCGATTTTCTTCTGGGGAATGAATGAATTCTCCCCAAAATTTTTGCATTACTTGTTTTTTCTCTTAAACTTATACGTTAGCAGATTATGCTGTGGGAAATAATATTTCCTGAACTATGAAATTGCCAACTTTTGTAATGTATGCTGACTCTTCAAAAAAAATGCTTTACTTGAAAAGATATCATGCTGAAGATGTTAATATAAATTATGACTGAAATCCAGTTCAATTAATCCATGCACTCTCTGTTTCATATTTTCCAGTTTTCCCGCTTCACTCATCCCTTTCAACCTTTATTACTTGATTATCAAAGTTTTTGTTTCATGGTATTTCTTTTCTTGAAGAAATATGTTTTTTCTTAATATTGCCTTGCTTGGTGTCCTATTTGCTGCTTCAGTATTGGCATGTGATCTTAGCACGACACTCTAGAGCCATGAAGCTAAAACTTCTGCTTGAGGCTCAGGAGCTTAAACTTAGTTTTCATCTTAAATCAAGCAAACAACACCCGATTCTTGAATGCTCCATGTGGATCAAACATCAATCAGTAAATCTGTAAATGAGCCGTGTTTTTTGCAGTAGATGACGCAAAATGCTGGAGTAACTCAGCAGGACAGGCAGCATCTCTGGAGAGAAGGAATGGGTGATGTTTTGGGTCAGGACCCTTCTTCAGACTACAGAGTTCTATTTCAGCTATTAATTACTGCTTGTGTCATTTTATTTTTCAGCTGGTTAAAGGAGAGTTCTGGCAATCTGGTAGAGCGGGAATTTGAAACATCTTGCAAGGTCTGGAATGGAAAAGAAATGCTAAATATTTTCCATAACTGGGGATTAACCAGTGCCTCATTTTATATTTTACAGGTAATTTGATTATTCATAAGTTTAACAAGGTTTTGATAAGTTACAAAACTCTGAGTAAAATATGAATCCATCTTTATCTTCAGATTTTGAGTATCTATATAGACCTTATTTTTTTACCCCCTCATTAATCAAAGTTACACTGAAGATATCAGAAATTCAGTTAATACTTTTTTGGACCACTAAAATTGGCGACAATGTCACACATACTACTCCAATAGTATTCTGGTATTTCTCATAGCGAGGATTTGAGAACTGAATGCTGTGGTGATCTTGCCAGATGCTGATTGTGACATGCATTTGACAATATGTCTGCTTTATAACCTGCCAGGAAAGAGCTTCATGCGTAAATGTTTATTTTTAATTGGTTAATTTCTTGCAGTCTTGGATCCAAGAGTCAAAACCTGTTGTTTTCAGTGGAGTTAAAAACTAGAGGGATAATTGCTGATATAATTTGATCCCTAGTTTAGCAGAATTATTAGCATTATATTTGCGTTGTAAATTCTTATAAACATCTTACAAAGTAATTAAACTCTCATTCCTCTCTTAGTTGCTACAGCACCGCAATTTAACCAGTGGCACAGATGGTAGAGCTGATATCTCACAATGCCAGAGACCCTGGTTCTATTCTTCCTTGGGTGCTGTCTATGTAGAGTTTGCACGTTTTCCCTGTATTGGTTTCCACCGATTGCTGAGTTTTCCAAACTCATCCCAAAGATGTTCGGGTTTGTAGGTTAACCAGCCTCTGTAAATTTCCCCTACCGTGTAAGGTGTGGATGAAAATGTAAGATAACATAGAACTAGTGTGAACGGGTGATCAATAGTCAGCGTGGACCCAGTGGGTTAGGGCCTATTTCCTTGCTGTATCTCTCAACTAAACTGGAAGGACATTATAATTAAAGGTGCAGACCTTTCATTGACCAGCAAGTTGCTTATATGCTACTGGAAGCAGCCTCTGCCATTGGAAGCATACTGTTTATTTCACTGTGCTCGTATGCACATTTTTCTGAGGGGATGTTGGTTGCAGCAAATTGGAAAGCCCTGTGCTGTACAAGATCTTTCTGACTATAAGCAATTGACTCTACCTGGAGTAGCTGCTGGAGTCAGCCACTGTTCCCATCAAAATCTTGTGCTTTGTTGCAGGTGATTTTTTAATTTAATGGTGTACCAAAGTATGATTACTGTCCAGCAAACCACAAAGATCTATGTGCTTTTCGTGGGTACTGAGCTATAATTGCTATTTAAGAAACCATTTGGTCTGAAAACAGATTTATTGCATGCACGTTGGATTTCCGTCTTGTGATTATTTCAAAATGTCAGGAGTTTTTGAATGTTTTTATACATTAAAAAACTCCTGACATTTTGAAATAATTTGTTATGTTTTTTTTGGTTCCACCTCAATCATGTGTAAATGTTATAAATATTCTATCTGAGAATCCTTTAATATGGTTGGCTATTTATGCAGAAAGATTATATTGTAGTTTAGTTCGACAGATGGCACAATGGGCTAAGTGTTCGGCTGGCAACCGGAAGGTAGCTGGTTCGAATCCCGCTTGGAGTGCATACTGTCGTTGTGTCCTTGGGCAAGACACTTCACCCACCTTTGCCTGTGTGTGTCCTTGGGCAAGACACTTCACCCACCTTTGCCTGTCTGTATGGAAGTAATTGTGTGAAGCACTTTGGGGTCAATGCAAGTTGACTAAAAATGTGCTATATAAATAAAGACATTATTATTATTATTATTATTATTATTGTCACATGTACTGAGGTACAGTGAAAAGCTTTTGTTTGGGTGCTATCAAAACAACTATACATGATTGCAGTCAAGCCCTCCACAGTGCACGGATAAAGGATACAATGTTTAGTGCAAGATAGAGTCTGATTAAAATTGGTTCAAATGTCTCCAATGAGATTGATGGGAGGTCAGGACCACACTCTAGCTGATGAGTTGCTATAGTTGCTGGACACTAGGGATCAATTTGAATTGACAGCAATAAGCTCTAGAAAAGGGGAAGTTCATGTCACACAACCTTGTGTCTTTCTAGACAACCTTCATCAAAGTCAAAGGTAGATTACAAAATGCTGGAGTAACTCAGCGGGACAGGCAGCATCTCTGGAAAGAAGGAATGGGTGACGTTTCGGGTCGAGATTCTTCTTCAGTCTGATGAAGGGTCTCGACCATAAACGTCACCCGTTCCTTCTCTCCAGAGATGCTGCCTGTCCCGCTGAGTTACTCTAGCATTGTGATCTACCTTCAATTTAAACCAGCATCTGCAGTTCTTTCCCACTTCGTCAAAGTCATTAGTGGGCACTGTTTATTGTTGACTCCAAAACTATATTATCCATGAATACAACTGTTAAAAATATAGTAACCTGATGTTGGTAATTACTGGGGAGAAAGACATAACTTTATTATTCTCTTTTAATACTGTGATGCTAAAGGCAGTACTTGATATCAAATTATTATTTGAATGAATATCTGATGCTCAGAAACGTCTGGATGCTGTGATAGAGAAAGAAGAAAAAATGCTAATGCTGAATGGACGGCAGGAGTCAGTAACAGTTCCGACTATAAGTGCATCAACACAGATGGTGCTGAAAGGACTCTTCATGGTGCTTGATTTTCTCTTTAGGGACAACTGCAGGTAAATGCTGGAATCTTTGTGATGGATGTTTGGACTATGGTATCTGTATTCTTTTTTTAAATTATTAAAATATATGCTGTCATGTATTAATTATTTGAAGCTAATAAACAATTTACGTTCAGTTTAAGATGCTAGCTATAAAATTCAGATGTGTTGTAATTTGAGCAAAATCCATTTGTAGTGTACAATATCTAATTATGGTGGAATCTCCATTATTTGTGTTCTAGTCGTTGGTCAGGCTTTTATTGGGTAAATCTTTGTGTAAGATGCTCATTCCAATTCAAGTAAAACAAAAGTCCTGTCAAGGTAAATCAATCATAGATTATGAAAAGGATGACGGTTGTATTAGCAATGTATTTGTCTTAATTCCCTTTACTAACATTTTTGAATAACGCATATAATTTGGCAGTATTCTTTACCTAATAATTCCTGTTATTAAATATGCCATCTGTTTTATTATTGGTGATCATGGAGTTTCTGTCATCCGGACAATTAAAAGCCAAAGGAAATGAAATTATTCAAAAAATTATTTTCCAAAACTAAACAAGCCAATAATTGGGTACCCGAGATGGCACCTTAATATTTTAGCACTGAATTCACAATAATCCCCGGGACTGGCTGCAGCGCCCATGTCGCCTGCGAGCCCCAAGTCTAGCTGCAGATCCCAGGTCGCCTGCGAACACCAGGTCTAGCTGCAGTTCCCAGGTCGCCTGAGAGCCCCGGGACTAGCTGCAGATCCCAGGTCGCCTGCCCTGGGACTAGTGTAGAGAGAGAGAGAGCGAGCCAGCCAGCCAGCCTTCTGCCCAGTAGCTACCCGCAAACCACTACCGGTTGCGCCTGTGCCGAAGGACACCGTGGCTGGCTGGTGGGCGGGCCGGCAGAAGGCGCTGTGGTGGCGGCCGGTTCCGCTGTCCGGACCCGGCGGCCGCTCGCAGTCACCCGAGATACTTCCCTCCCCGGCCACAATGCGGTGGCACCGCGCCCGGAGTGCCGCGGCAGCGGTGAGTGAGTGAGTTGCTGGCATGATCCACGATCCCATCCTCCTCAACGCTCCTGCCCTCCCCACAACTTTACCCCTGGCAGCCCAGCCAATTTGTGCAGCCCAGGCCGTGCTGACCCAGGCCAGACTCCCCACACGCTGTGAAAGGAACTCTTTCCCCCCCCCTCCCCCTCCCACAGCGGCGCTGTCCTTTTACAGTCGGTTCCCATCAGCTGCCAGCAATGAAGGATAGACTCGGCTATCCCTCAGTATAGCAACATCATTCTTGATGTTGCTGTACTGAGGAATAGCCAAGTGTATCTTTCTTGGCCAACAACCTAACCTTCGGCCTCCGAGAAGCAGGTAAATTTACGTGCCTTATTTTTGGGTAAACAAAAGCGTCCTCATTGCCGGGAAATACGGTCGTTAAAATCTCAGAAGCAAAATGTATTCCCACTGTTCACTCAGATATTTTATGATATTTGCTCATTTAGTGGCAGTTTTGTATTGGGGTATTCTCATTTATCCAGTGAATCTTGAGATCTTTTTCTAAAATAAAACAGGGTGTATTTTTCCAAGCAAATTTCAAATGGTGACATTATTTAACCCAAATCTTAGAGATGGGGCACCAAAATTTAAGTCAATGTATTGGAGAACTACCAAAAACAGTTATAATATTTAAACCTAGGATCATTCCCAATTAAACATACCCATGCAGTTTTATATGAATATCATTGAAGCTTATTACTTTCTGAAGCTGCTAAAAGCGAAGGGATTGCTTCAGTCTATGGATGCAAATAAATGTGATTTTAAACTTTTGAATGAAATGTGAACATTTTATAGAAAATTAAGTTTGCAGTGTTAGTTTCTACAAGTTGAGTTTTTATTTTTATTTATCTGAATTACTAACTGATATGCCATTTAAAAAATGCCATTTAAAAAATAATCTATTCCCCCCCCAAAGTAAATTAAATAACCATTGGCTGTATAAAAACCTATGGTTGAAGTTTCTAAGTTTCAAAGTTTCTAACTTTGTGCATTTTAAATTTTGTCCATGAGAAACCCATTCAATGTCTTGGAAGCTGCATTTTCTTTTAACAACAAACATTTATTGCATATTCTTTGAGGGGAGGTTTGCTGTGATAAGCATTAATATCATGTTTAAGAACGAACTGCAGATGCTGGAAAATCGAAGGTACACAAAAATGCTGGAGAAACTCCAGCATTTGTGTAGCATTAATATCATGTTTGATTATGGTATCTTATTGCCAAAGATTTGCAGAAGACTACAGGGTGGCAGTACAACAGGTTTACACCTGGACCAACCAGCCAGATTTCATTGATGAAAATGGTTTCTTTGCACGGCCTCAAAAGAAGAGAAATGCACGCAAGAAGTCTGCTGTACGGACATTGAATTTTTGGTGTTTAAATCCAGCAGTGGTGAGTATGGTAATCCAAGAGGATAGTTTTCAATTTTTTTGTCAGTTTGCACTGATGGAAAGCTGGGTGGTTCTGTGGGACACTGTGGATTAATAATACTGAATGTTTCATGGCGGGTGTAATGTAATCTTGAGATTATCATTAAATTCTATTTATATCTGTAGGGATTTTAGTTTTACTCATTCAAGTTCCCTCTCCCTGTCTTCTAACTAGCGTACATTACTCACCTCATTCATTTCTTGTTCCTTACCCATGGCCTGTCCACTTGCTCTTTTTGCATCTTGTCCATTGCCAGAGTGAGGTCTATATGCCTGACTGCAAATCTAAGAACAAAATAAGTATTTTTGGATACTAATTATACTCTGCTGCTCATTATATTATTTCACTAAATAAGAGCCAGCTGAACATTTATTAATAGAAACAAACAACAAACATATTTTTACTTTTGTGTTTTTTCTACAGGCTTGTTCAGATCTCAATATTGTTAGATCAATTGTTCTAACATCAGGAACATTATCCCCAATGGAGTCTTTCTCTTCAGAGTTGGGTGTAAAGTTCAATATCCAGCTGGAGGCTAATCATGTAATTGATAACTCTCAGGTAAGAAGACTCATTATTTATTTCTAAACCGAAGATTTAGTGACCAAGTGACCAAAGACCTCTTTCAAATTATGAAAAGCAAAAGCAGAGAATGTTGCAAAAACTCAGCAAGTTGGGCAGCATCAATGGGAAGAGAAACACACAATATTTCTGAACAGAAACAGACCCTTCACAACAATCTTGATATCTAAAAATCAAAAACATGTAAATGCTGGAAACCTGACAGAAAATGCTGCAAACACACAGCAGGCCAGGCAGCACCTTTGGAAAGAAAAGCAATTCATGTTTCAGTTCCTGGATATTTCTTCTTCCCAGGCTTGAAACATTAATTATTTCTCATTGCACAGCTGTTGTCTGGCCTGCTGACTGTTTCCAGCATTTTTTGTTTTCCTTCAAATTATAACTTTTTTTGTATGAAATATTCATGAGCATATGGATTCTTATGCTTGGTATCTATTTGTCTGGTTACAGATACCACTAGATTGGCGAAAGAGTTAAATGACTAGAAAAAAAATCATGGATATCACAACCCATTAAATAAGTTCAAACATCTGCATTATATAGATGCACCATAGGAATGTTTGAGACTTCATTAGTTTTATGTTTTTTAACTTGAGATTATGCCATCTGGTGAGGCCCACTAATAACATTCTTTATTTTGGTTAACTTGAAATAATGAACAGAGCACATTTTATGCAGAACAGAACATATGTGTACTCAGCTCTTATTTAAACCTGATTAGTAAATACTGCATTGGATCAAAGCAAACTGGGGGTGAAAATTGCACTCGTCTGCAAAATGTTAGTGAAGAAAATTGACCGGGAGACCACCAAGGCAATGCATATAGGAGCAGATAACATGGTTGGCAATAAAACTCTGATATATGCTCTTAAAATTTGCATATAAAATTGTCCCGTTTTAATAACATTGTGAAGCTGTGCATAAAAAGCAAGGGCATTTCTAAGACTTGTTGGGTTTGCTGAAAGTATGAGATCAGGTGAACTTTTTTTAATATTCTCCTGAATGCTTTAACTAATTGAAATAAGAGTGACCACCATATGTTTGTGTTCCAGAAGCAGTTGGAGAGGAATGCTTGCCTGAAACTCTCTTTGAACCATTATACCCTTAAAATAACAGTTTAGGTTAAGATGAAAATAGTTTGACATTAAAATAGGTGGTTTCATATACAGGGAAGATGCTTATCACAAATGACAATGAGATCTAGATCAGCTGAGCAAGTGGGTCGAGGAATGGTTAATGGGGTTTAATTCAGATATTTGTGAGGGATTGCATTTTGAAAAGTCAAATGTGGGCAGGACCTTCACAGTGAATGGTAGAGTACTGCACAGTGTTGTGCAGAAGAGAGATCAGTACATGATTTGTCAGTGTGGTTCCTCAAAATAATCACTAGATCGTAACATGGGATTAATATTTTTGATATACAAATAATCCACTAATTTTGCTCCAAAGATGATCCAACGAGAATCATCAGAATTATTTGAGGTCTTATATTGTTCCTCCAAACTAAAATATATAACACTATTGAATAAATATCATAGATTTAATGCCATGATGAAACTATACACACTTAAAAGACATGGTGTCCTCATGGCAGGCGCCGCAAATCTGTGTAAAACAGATCTCTGGGTGCATTAGTGTGCGTTAGCAACATTCTGACTAGATTAATGATGTACTGATCAAATAGTGGGTTATAACTATTATGCTTGGAAAGTTAGCCATGCAGTGATCAGTCTAGAGCAATGAGGCGCTTTCATCGAAGCAGCAGCAACAAGAAAGGTAACTAATACTAGAAGTCTCCTAAAATTACTATGTTGATTTATAGAGCAGGTTTATACACCCTCCTGAGAAGTGTCCCAAAGTATTTGAAGTACATTGAATTTAAAATGTTGACTTCTGTTGCATTGGACATGATGGCTATCTTATGGTTCATGTTGAGCTAATTTGTTTTAGGTTGAAGAAAGAATTAGGAAGTTTTGTTATTTTTAAATTATGCCATAAAATTTTAAAATCTACTGTAAAAAGTGAGTGATGGATCTGATTTTCAGATCCGAAGGATTCATCCTAGAATGTATTTGGAGAAAACTTGCAAGTAGATTCAGCCACCAAACCACCTATTTTAACTAAATGTCCAAAAAGGTACTTTGTATATTGTGTTGTATTGTGCTGAATAGTTACTTCTAAAGAATGATGTTTAGTTAAAATTAAAGGAATACTTTATTCTGATCTGCTTTGGGGTTAATATATCAGCTCAAAGATCATGTTGCTGCATGTTTCTGCTTTTATGCATATTGGTCTTTGTGCCCTGCATTCATGATATTTTCTCCTTCGTTCCTGATCTTGTATATCTGAAATTTTAACTTAAAATGGCGTTCAAAGCTTCATTATCTTTTACAGTTAAAGCTTCAAAGCTAAATAAAAATCGCACTTCGTTACAGCTCTAGTTTAAATGTCAGCAGTTAGGAAATTACCTGTACATCTGTAAATTATCAGTCAACATCAGTGCTGGAGCACCAGTTTATGAGTTAAACAGTGGTTATTAGCAGCAAAGTTAGCCTCATAATGTCTTAAGTTTTCCTCCATTGGATCTGTGCAATATAATACAGAAGATTAAGTTACACTTGTGTAGTTGAAAAATACATTGCCTGTCGGCTATCTTAACTATTTCACCATTGAAAGTCAGTAACAATTTCAATGAAATTTCATTATCTGTTAAGACCTTAATTTGCTTATATGCTTCCCACAAATAGATCATCATTGTGTAGAATAGCATGCATATCTAGTTTAGTTTAATAATACTTAAGAATATTATTTTGGGCAAGGTAAATTGAACAATTTCTTGAGCTATATCACTTGATTTACAAACAAAAACAATTTATATGTAATATTGAAATTTATTTTAGGAATCACAAGCTACTCGACAAGCAGCCACAAGCAAACCAATTAACAATAGGTTTAGTACTTTCTTTATGTTTCCCAGTAATAATAACTTATTTGCTCTAATGCAATGTCCAACACTAATACATTCTGTACTATACATGATGTTGTTGTTATACCTTGAACCTGAACAGTGAGATCCTGAAAGGTATCATGGTGAAGTCTCACAAACACTTTTTAGATAGATCAACGAGAAAGTTCAACAGGAATAGCAATCAGGAAGAACATCCCAAATCGCCCCCCCCTCCCAGCTCCTCATCATATTTCAGAGATCCCAAAACCAATGTGACCGCGTGGGTTTTCTCCAGGCGAGGACTCGGTTGGCCGAAGTGCCTGTTTCCATGCTGTATCTCTAAACTGAACTAAATTACATAACATTAGACTTTTGGGGAGCATTAAAATATTTGGTAGAGAGAAATATATTATTGACTTCAGCAATAATATAGTTAAATAATAAAATAATAAAGCTCATTGAATATCAAAAAATAATCAGATTATGACTTGAGTAAAACCAGTGGGATACCTTAGAGCCTAATTATCGCTGTGGGAGAAAATGATTTTATTTTATGTAATTATTGTTTTCAGAATTTTAGATTACAATATTCATCAAGAGAGTTGAAAAAATAATGACATCTATACAGTTATTATATTTAGCTGTACCCTGCAAAACGCTGACTTGTCCGGGAGACTGAACGTCCATCGATACATACTTATTCCATTTCCACAAACCCCCATATTTTGAAAAATAAGATACCACTACGTGTTGAGAAGCTACTGCAAATCTCTGCCTTTCTTGCAATTTCAAACTGCTGTGAATCTCTCACCTTCTAACTTCTGCTCTGGCAAAAATGAAATGGCTTTGATATTTGTATTAATATAGGTTTATAAATGTTATATGTGATATGGATAAAAAACTTTATTTGTGTGCTATCCAGTCAAATTATATTGTACATATTTTGAGGAAGGACATTCTTGCTATTGATGGAGTGCAGCGTAGGTTTATGAGGTTAATTCCTGCGATGGCGGGACTGTCGTATGATGGAAGAATGGAGTGACTGGGCTTGTATTCACTGGAATTTAGAAAGGTGAGCGGAGAACTTATAGAAACATATAAAATTATTAAGGGATTGGACACGCTAGTTGCAGTAAACATGTTCCCGATGTTGGGGGAGTCCAGATCCAGGGGAAGAAGGGTTTCGGCCCGAAACGTTGCCTATTTCCTTTGCTCCATAGATGCTGCCTCACCTGCTGAGTTTCTCCAGCATTTTTGCCTAGCCACAATTTAAGAATAAAGGATAGGCCATTTAGAACTGTGATGAGGAAAATCTTTTTCACACAGAGAGTTGTGAATTTGTGGAATTTTCTGCCTCAGAAGGCTGTGGAGGCCGATTCACTGGATGCATTCCAAAGAGAGTTAAGGGGCTGTCCCACTGCGGCGACCTAAACTGCGAGCTCTGGTGAGTTTGCCCTCGACTCATACTCGCAGCATGGTCGACACGAGGTCCTAAGAGGTCTTTGTAACTCTCCTTCATGCTCGAGGGTAGTCCCCGCGTACTCGAGGCCTCAGCTAGGTTGCGGCGTATTTTTCAACATGTTGAAAAATGCCCACGAGTAAAAAAATGTCGCCATGGAAAAAATCGATACTTTTTTTACTCATAGGTTTAGTTGAAGTAGGTCGTAGTAGGTCGGCATGTTATTCGTAGGTAATCGAGGATAGTCGAAGGTAATCGAAGGTAGTCGTAGTAAGTCTTCAACATAGTCGAAGAGGGGTCGAAGGAGGTCGTCTTCACTCTCCACTATTCATGAGTCCAATTTTCCCAAAGCTAGTCAAAGCTAGTTTTCAACATAGTTGAAGGAGGTCTTCTACATAGTCGAAGGAGGTCTTCAACATGACATTTTTTCAAACCCTCCTAAACTCTTCTAAACTCGCGAATTAGGTCGCCGCAGTGGGCCAGCCCCTTTAGGTAGAGCTCTTAGGGTTAGCGGAATCAAGGGGTATGGGGAGGCGGCAGGAATGGGCTACTGATTGTGGATGATCAGCCATGATCACGTTGAATGGCGGTGCTGGCCGGAAGGGCTGAATGACCTACTCCTGCAACTATTGTCTATGTATCTATGTATAAGTGCAATCAAGCCAAACCAAATCAAAGATCCACATCACCCTGGACACTCACATTTTGCTCCTGAGAATCATTACCGTCAGGTTCAAGAACAACTTCTTCCCATCAACCATCAGGTTCATGAACAGGACTGCAAATCCGTAACCTAACCCTACCTTGACACCACACTATTATGGATTTTGTGTAAGATTGCACTATGTACTTTACCTTGCACTCTTAGAGTCTGGTTACCTAATATAACTGATAATTTATTGAATTATTGTTAATGTACATTTATTTGTCATGTTGTTAATGTATCTGTAGAGCTGGAGCAAGTAAGAATTTTGATTTTTCTTTTCCCGATCCGTATGACTACTAGCACTCTTGACAGAATTTGAAGGAACTTGACAAAATTATTTGGCAAAAAAATTGTAAATATGTGACACAATAGGACTGGTTAATGCATTGGGGGAAACAGCACAACTGTTGTCTGCACCCATATTCCTAGAATAGCATGGCACAATGGCACAGCAGTAGAGTTGCTGCCATAGCACCAGAGACCCAGGTTCGTTCCTGATTATGGGTGCTCTCTGTACGGAGTTTGTACATTCTCTCTGACCGTGTGCTCCAGGTGCTCTGGTTTGTAAGTTAATTAGCTTCTGTAAATTGTCCCAAGTGTGAAGGATAAAGCTAGTGGTGATCGTTGGTCAGCAAGGACTTAATGGGGCGAATACAATACAATACAATACAATTCAATTTATTGTCATTTGGACCCCGTGAGGTCCAAACGAAATGCCGTTTCTGCAGCCATACATTACAACAAATAGACCCAAGACACAACATATTTTACATAAACATCCATCACATTGCTGTGATGGAAGGCCAAAAAAACTTCTCTCTCCACTGCACTCTCCCCCCCCATGTCAGAGTCAAAGTCAAAGCCCCCGGCGGGCGATGGCGAATTGTCCCGTGGCCATTAAACCACGCCGGGTAATGCAAGTTCGCGCACCGGGTCTTGGTGTTAGAGCCCCCGGTGCGCGCTCGCAGCCCGCCGCCATTCCAAGCCGCGCGGGGCGGTGCTGTAAGGCCCCGCTCCAGGAGCTCTTCAACCCCGCAACTCGGGCGGGAGAAGTCGCCGTTGCGGAAGCCCCGAAAAGCGGTCTCCCTCCAGGGACCCGCGGGCTCCCGGTGCCGTCCGCCAAACCCGCAGTTGCAGCCACCGAAGCTCCGGGGGTCGGGCCGCAGCAGCGTCCACCACAGCTCCACCCGCTCTGGACTCGGCCAGCTCCGCGACGGTGAGGTGAGTGTCGGCACTGGAGCCCCCGGTTTTCCTGTTGGAGGCCGCTCCTCGTTGCAGCCCCAACGACAACGGAGACCCGACAAAGAAAAGGTCGGGTCTCCCGTGCAGGGAGAGATTTAAAAGTTTCCCCCTCCCCCCCACACCACCCCCACCCCCCCACACACATACCCCAACAAAAATAACAAAAACTACATTAAAACATAGACATAAAATAATAAAAACGCAGACGGACTGCAGAGGCCGCTGCTGGCGAGAGCCGCGCCGCCTACCGGTACTGTTTCCATGCTGTATAACTAAACTAAAAGCACATTTTGCTAGGAATGATTGACGAAGCATTCACCAGGCAAAGTATGCTGGGCAAGATGCAGAAAGTAAGAAATTCGTCAAAACTTACTTCTCTAATATTACCTACAAACTATTGGTTGGGTATAATATGGTACTGGTGGGTCTTGAATAAATCAATGTGATTCTTTTGCAAATATTAATCTAATGAAAGGCCATCGGCCTATAACTTTAACTCTGTTTCTTATTACACAGATGCTGCCAAATGTACAGAGTATTTTTAACTTTTCTTTATCATGTTCAGTTTTGGGCTCATTACAATTGCTCTGTTAGATTATCAACATATGTTAATGTTTCTGAAAATGACAGAAAGCTTCATTGACTTTAGCATCTTTGTTGTGTAGCCACGATGGCATTTGTGTCCATATTTGATTCATGGTGGTTCTTAAAGGGGTGTAGGAGAGGAATTGGGAAAGCCGATGCGAATTTTACAATTATATTGAACTATTCTTGGACACTCCTGGTATCCTGACAGTATGAATTCCTGCAAAACTATTGTAATTTTAATTTATTTTCTAGGTATGGGTAGGAACAATTGGAATGGGGCCAAATGGGCGAAAACTCTGTGCCACCTTCCAACATACTGAGACATTTGAGTTCCAGGATGAGCTAGGAGAATTGCTCTTGAAGATTTGTCAAGTTGTCACTCATGGTGTACTCTGTTTTTTGGCTTCATATAAGGTAAAAAAAAATAACAATCCTAAGATAAAATATATAATCAGTATTTCACTAATAAGTAAATAAATTTGCAGGATGCAATGGCTTTGTATATCCTAATAATTATGTGACCTATGCTAATCATTGATTTAAATGTTGTTTACAATACAATCAACTACAAAATATCACTTCCATTATTTTGCACTGTTACAAAAATATTATAAACTGTAAATGTTCATCTGTCTTCCTGTGATGCTGTTTGATGCTAAGTCAGTTGATCATTGTTTCCACTAAATATCATTGCACTTAAATGCAAATAGCGTGAAATTGTGGAGCAAACAGAAAACTGCTGGAGGAACTCAGCAGGTCAAGCAGCATCTGTGGCATTATCAGTCCTGATGCAGGGTCTTGACATGAAGAGTTGACTACCTCTTTGCCTCCACAGATGCTCCTTGATCCATGGATTACCTCCATTAGTTTGTTTTGCTCCAGTTTCCAGCATTTGCAGTCTCTTGTGGCTCCAAGATGAAATTATGCATCATTGCAAAGATAAAATATATTAAAAATAGTCCTGAAATAAAACAATGTTTTCTCAGTGAATCTGAATTTCAGTGAACGTCAAACATTATTTATCTGCTTTTAAAAATGACGTCCATAGAAATAAGGAACAGCCATGCTGGAACCATTTTAGTACCTGAATACAGCTGCACACTTCTGTTTTCTGACTGGCTTTTAGAATATGCCAAACTGCTGACATGCATACAAATCAATAAAACTATTTCTAGGTGCTTGTGAGTTGTTTGAGTCAAATATGTCAGTTCAGTCATTTTGGTACTGAATGCTAACCTATCAAAGGAAGAGAAACAGCATTATGGATGGTATTTTTTCAAATAATTGGGGAAAATTGTTTTTAATATTTACTCTGAAAGAGCAAGATTTATTGGGATTTACTCTTGAGCTCAATTTTCTCTTAAACCAGACATGTAAGGTAAATATCATATTCAATTTAACTCTTAAGTAGTAAAAGATTGAATAACCAAACAAGTTGAGACTGATGTTATTGTAAATTAGATACAAGTTTTTAAGAGGATCAGTTTGATTTTAATTGAGGTAGATGTGATATGAACATAATTCATACAGTAAAAAAAGCCCCTTTGTCCCACTGTGTCCTTGCTGATTATCAAGTACCTATCGATACTAATCCCATTTGCCAGCACTTGGTCTGTAACCTATTGTGCCCTGGCAATTTAAGTGCAAGTATGCTCCCACTGCTGCTGCAAAAGCCATCTTAATTGAGTTAAGAAAGAAAACGGGATGCTGGAAGAACTTAGTAGGTCAAACGACATCTGTGGAGACTAAAGTTGTACATTGATGTTTCAGACTTGTATGTAAACTTGTATCTTTTGCATCTACAGATGCTGCTTGATCCACTGAGTTCTTCCAGCATTCAGTTTTTATTCTAGTTCCAGCATCTACAGTCTCTTTTGTCTTCATATTACTTTATGGATGTCTTGATATGAATTTATTCTGGCCATTAAAATGTTACCCATAACTTGTACCAATTGATACCAAATTATCACCTTGAGCCAAAGAAATAAAAAGAAAGCCCGGTGCAATAGGTAACACTTTTAATGTAGTTTTAATCTTGTGTCTGATTTCTGTTAAGGCAGCCTTGGGAGTGAGCCAGAAAAAAAGAAAAAGTGGAAACGTATTCTATTTACAAGCATTTATGTAAAATAGTTCAAAACTGAATAAAACAAAAGTGGTCTTTTTGTAAATCTGAAATTGAGTCATTGCAAAACAAAATGTACAGAAATAACTGTTAAGGAAAACTAATAAAGTTTTCTCTGTGATGAATTCCTGTGAACATCAAACCCTACAATTCTAGTAATCAAAGTTGGTTAAGTTGCAGGATTCGCTTTAGTACATCTTTAAACTTTGAAATGCATTTGAATTTTTTACAATTTACTTTTAGTAGTGGTCTTCTTATTAAACCAAATATATTTCAGATTGATGTTCTCTTTATATATTTATGAAGTGGAGCTAAAATTAACAAGTCTAGTGAACAGCGTTTTATAACTGCAACCTTGGGGACTGAGGGTGGTCCTCTTACATGGGTGGCCATTTCATGATTAATTTACTATCGAGACCTGCAGTAATTTACACTTTAAACGGGTGGTCTCTCTCTCTCTGCTTATCTACTGTAAGGTTAGTTATACACCCTATACAGCTTGCATGTTTGTTACAATGTGACACACTGAATGTTAGAGTATAGAACAGCACAGACGTAGGCCCGTCAGCCCACACGGTATATACCTAACATGAAGCTAAATTAAATTTGTAAGAAGGAACTGCAGATGCTGGTTTAAACCGAAGATAGACAAAAAGCTGGAGTAACTCAGCGGGACTGACAGCATCTCTGGAGAGAAGGATTAGGTGACCTTTCGGGTCGAGACCCTTCTTCAGACTGGTTAGGGATAAGGGAAACGAGAGTTATAGACGGTGATGTGGAGAGATAAAGAACAATGAATGAAAGATGCAAAAAAGTAATGATGATAAAGGAAACAGGCCATTGTAAGCTGTTTGTAGGGTGAAAATGAGAAGCTAGTGCGACTTGGTTGGGGGAGGGATAGGGAGAGAGGGAATGCCGGGGCTTCCTGAAGTGAGAGAAATCAATATTCACCTGAAGTGAGAGAAAGTGTGTCACAATTCTCCGAATTTTCCGCCACCTCCAACGAGATCCCACCATTAACCAGATTTTCACATCTCCCCTTTCCGCCTTCCGCAGAGACCGTTCCCTCCGCAACTCCCTGGTTAACATCCCTTCCCACCCTCTCCCCAGGTACCTTCCCCTGCAACTGCAGAAGATGCAACACCTGTCGCTATACCTCCTCCCTCGACTCTGTCCAGGGACCCTGACAGTCCTTTCAGGTTTGGCAGAGGTTCACTTGCACCTCCTCCAACCTCATCTACTGTATCCGTTGTTCAAGATCTGGACTCTTATACATCGACGATACCAAACGCAGATTGGGCGATCGTTTCGCGGAACACCTTCGCTCAGCCTGTGTGAACCAACCTGATCTCCTGGTTGCTGGACACATTTAATTCTCCTTCCCATTCTTACACAGACCTTTCTGTCCTCTGTGTCCTCCATTGTCAGAGTGAGGCTAAACGCAAATTGGAGAAACAGCATCTCGTATTTCGCTTGGGCAGCTTACAGCCCAGTGGCATGAATTTTGATTTCTCTCACTTCAGGTTGCCCCAGCATTCCCTCTCTCTATCCCTCCCCCACACAAGTCGCACTAGCTTCTAATTTTCACCTTACAAACAGCTTACAATGAATGGCCTGTTTCCTTTATCATCGTTACATTTTTGCATATTTTTCATTCATTGTTCTTTATCTCTCCACATCACCGTCTATATCTCTCGTTTCCCTTATCCCTAACCAGTCTGAAGAAGGGTCTCGACCTGAAACGTCACCTATTCCTTCTCTCCAGAGATGCTGCCTGTCCTGCTGAGTTACTCCAGCTTTTTGTGTTTATCTAAGCCAAATTAAATTGCTCCCTTCTGTCTGCACATGATCCATATCCCCTCATTCCCTGTATATTCATGTGCTTATCTAAAAGCATCCTAAATGTCACTCTCGTATTTGTTTGCACCAACCCTGGCAGTTGTTCCTGGCACTTCCCGCTTTCTGTGTAAAAGGACTTGCTCCGCTCACCTCCTTTACATTTTTCCCCTCTCACCTTAAAGCTATGCCTTTCAGTATTTGACATTCCCGCCCTTGGATAGAAAAATCTGTCTATGGTGCTCATAATTTTAAGAACTTCTCTGGTCTCCCCTCAGCATCTGACGCTCCAGAGGGAAAAAATCCAAGTTTGTCCAGCATTCCTTGCAGCTAATGCTCTTTAAACCAGACAGCATCTAGGTAAACCTTTCTGCACCCACTTTAAACGCACACATTACTCCAAATATGGCCTGACTAACGTTTTGTAAAGCTGCAACATGACTTCCTGGGTCTTAAATGCAATGACCAGACAATGAAGGCAAGCACACCATATGCCTTCTTTATCACTCCATCAATTTATTTTGCTGAGTTCGTGGAGCTATGGACTTGGACTCTTCTGTGCATCAATGCTGATAAGGGACCTGCCATTAACTATGCTTTTCCCCCTTTCCCCTTACATTTTGGCCTCACAAGTGCAAAACACCTCACACTTCCCTGGATTAAATTCCATCTGCCATTTATCCACCCACATCGTAGCTGATCCATACCCTGCTGTATCCTTTGACAACCTTCTTCATTGTCTGCAGCTCCAGCAATTTGTGTACTGAGGATCCAGTTGGAGAAGGGGTGCTGAGCCTTAGGTTCAGAGGTTTGGAAATTAGTATGGTGGTGTTGAAGGCAGAGCCATTGTCAACAAATAGCGGTCCGATGTAAGTGTCCTTTTTATCAAGATATTTCAGGGTTGAGCGTAGGTCGAGGGATATGGCGTCTGTGTGGACCTGTTGAGTCAGTAGGTGAATTATGTAGATCACCTGTCTTGGAGGCTGGAGTTGATCTGTGCCATGATCAGCCTCTTGAAGCACCTCATGATGATGGATGTTGGAACAATAACTTCTGCCATCCCATCATTTGTTGATCTGCCGCTCTGATTCTCATCTTGTTGTCACTCTACTGTAAACCCTCCTGAGAAGCATTAGTGAGCCTCCCTGTGAGGATATTGTTTCTCTTCCACTTCATGTGCAACCTGTACTTGTACAGGTACCTCCTGCCTGGAGGATTGCATATATCTGAAGCCCTCCCCCCTGCACCAGCCACATGCTGAGCTGCTCTGCATTTCTACTTGTTGCCTCACTAGTTCATGGCATACATAGTAATCCTGAGATAACAAACCTGGAGGTACTGTTTTTTAACCTGCTATCTAACTCCCTAAATTCTCTTTGCAGAACTTCATCCCCCTGCCTACCTGTCATTGGTACTATTATGGCCCACGACCCCTGGCTGCTCACACTCCCCTCTCAGAATGTTCTTTGCCATTGGAGAGACATCCGTGTCCTTAAGGAGGCAATACCATCCTGTAGTCTTGCTTGAAGCCACAGAAATGTCTGTTTGTCCCCATGACAGTAAGAGCCCCGTAATCATATTGCTCGCCTAGGATGCTTTTCAACAGAGGCAGATGTGGCGGTGTTGCTGTTATTTGCCCTGAGAGCCCACCACTCCTGGAACAGTATTCACTATGACCATTGCCCATCTGTCTGGCTGAAACTTGGGCGGAGCCTGCCCTTTGAAACTATTGTCTATTGAATTGATTTTATTGAATTGATTTTATTAGGGACAGTGCATATTAATAAACATTTGCATGTAATATGCAAGATTGTAGCCAGTAGCTAATTTCCATCTTTAGTCCCAACACAAGGTAAACACATCCCAAACAAGGTAAAAACAAAAGACAAAAACAAAAACAAAACAAACAATAAAGTAAAAAAGTAGCAATAAAAGAGTACCATAGGATAATTTTAAGGTAGATTATGATTGCAATTTTGATTTTGCAGTAACCATGTTTTTAGATGTTTGGTAAATGAGGTAAGGGTTGGCAGATCCCGTATGACGCATGGTATCGCGTTCCAGGTCTGCGACGCTCGATATGAAAATACTGACTGCCCAAAGACACTTTTCCTAAACGGGACTATAACCCTCTCTTCCTGCAAAATGCTCCTCAACATGTCCAACTGGCGCTCCAACTGGTGGTCCATGCAAGTTGAGAGGAGCTGCAGCTGTATACATTTCTTGCAGACATAGTCGTCAAGGACACTCCTTGATTTCCCATATCTGTTGGGAAAGGCATACCATAGCACTGTTGCGACCAGATAATCGTGACAATAATGTATCTTGTTCTGATGTTATGAGCAAAACTGTAAATATCTTTGCTTTGAATTTATGCATCAGGCTGTATTCATGATGGATAAATAGAGTTGGGATTCTGCTCCACCATAATCACACTTAATTGTGGAACAAGCTCCATGGGCTGAAAGGAGAACTGATTTTCCTTGCTTCCTCCCGTACATTTTTCAATCAAAGGCATTGGTGATCTTAAAATACTTTCCTGCAGGGCAAAGCAAAATCATTGTTAAATCATTACAGCTCTATAATATATATGAACTGTAATCTTATTTATTCCCTTCCACCATTTTCATCCCTTTTCAAAATAATTTGCCTTTTAGATAAAAGGAAAAATTATCCACTCGCCGATAATTAAAAATAGTATTAGATCAAGTAAAATGGCACCAGGATAAAAGTTCAACCATAATTGTGGAAAGGCAGAAAACGTAAGGGATGAATTAGCTACTCTTCTACTTCGGGGATATTGTCTTCCTTATCTGAGTGGATATTTGGTGTGATATTTAGGCCCCCTCCTACAGATTTTTTCTGAATGTCTAGCATAATGTAGAGGCGATAATTACGTAGTGCCTTATGATGAACAACATCATAATCCTATCCTTAACAGACACCCTCAACATTACACCATCAGGAGTAATTTCTGGACCAGAATTAGAAGTGGAGAGACTGCAAATTTACTCCTTCCTGAAACAAAAAGACACAAAATGTTGGAGAAACTCAGCGGATCAGACAGCATCACTGGAGAACATGGCTTGGTGACATTTTGGGTCCAGACCCTTCAGTCTAAAGAAGGGTCCTGATCCAAAATGTCGCCTGTCCATGTTCCCCATAGAGGCTTCCTGACCCGTTAATTTACTCCAATGCTTCATCTTTTCCTGCAAAATAGAATCTTCAGTTCTTTGTGTCTACATTTTAAGCTTTCCTAATTCAGGGATGTCAAAATCATTTGTGGTTCAACTGCTACCACTGGCTATATAACAATGTCTCCAGGTGACTAACAATGAAATTGTAGAATGCAAGACCCAGTTGTTCACCAGGGAACTCAGAATTCAGGTTTCTTTTCGATGTTTGATCAAACGAAAACTGTAAATAATAGCATGAAACAAAAATGAATATATGTAGTTCGGAAAAATAGTTGTATACCATTGCTTACTCTAAAAGGTTAATGTTAAGCACCAGAATCTCAGTTGCACGTTGACGCAATACATCTCAATTGTTGCAAGACACCTGAAGAGAAATGAATTGTTCTTTAGTTGGTGATGGAGCTGTATTGCATTCTCAGAAAGTATGACAGAAGTATTGGGAGGATGAGAGCAGTTCTTTTAAAACTGGAGCAATAAAATGTTTACAAAACTTGGCATTCTAAGCTTTTAGTAGTAGAACAGAAAGTACTTGGAACATATTAACTCTGGCTGAAGATCAAGATTTTATTTATTTTTCTGTGACAAGAAGATAATACTATAGTTTCTTAAATGAAAAAATTGTAAATCAATAATCTATTTACAACATGTATTTAATATGGTTGATTCATAACAGCACTTTCTATTTAAATTAATGGGAGGATATTTTGGCCTAAAATAAAATTTGCCAGGCATACATTTAACTATTTATTAAAGCCAATTGACATTGCTGCATTTAACAAAATTAATTGATGTGTGATGGCTAGAATGTGCTAAAACTTCGCCTGGTTTGTGCACAGAAACAGATGTCATATAAACTGTTTAAGATCTAATAAGAATTAGCTTGAGACTTCAGCATCCTAAATAGTCTGTGTTTGCTGTAGTTTCTGTCAAGATCCATCAGATGGCTGCAAAGGCCAAGAGTTGTGGGTTAGTTGTAAATTGATATTTTCATTAATTGAGATTTTGGCTTTATTTGTCACAGATATTTTTAAGAATAAGTGTCAGAGTATTGATAATGCCAATCCAAACTTATATGGGCAATCTGTGGAAAAATTGAAAGAGGGAAATGATCGCTGACCCTTAATTTCTCTAAAAAATTATTTTGTTTATATGTCATATCCTTTGGAAACATGACATAAGCTGTTTTTTCCCCACATATTTTGCTACTCTTTGATTGACTAATAAAGGATTTGTGAAGAAAGTGTGGACATAATATCATTAAGATTCATAATTATTCAATATGATTAAAAAATGCATTAAGCAGTTAAAAATATCACAATGTATTTTTAAGAATTGATAACATTGCTTCTTTAGGCGTTGTGGGCAATATGTCCCTCTTCTACAATACTGCAGTCAGGCTTACCTTTTACAGTTGTGTCTCTCCCAGTGTCCTGGATATGTTACAGCTGCAGCCATCCTTCAAGGTGGACAGGTCTGTGAGTGGTTACAATGTCTCAAGCTGTGAATAAATTTCCTTAGCCCACCTTGATACCCTTGCCATATCCTTGTGTGACACATTGGCACAGAAGAAAGATCCTGAACCTGAGATTTTTTCAGGAAAAAGCTGACAGTTGTACAAACAACAGCCTGCATTTGCCTGGAAACCCGAGGCCACTGAGACATATTGCAATATTGCATCACAAAGCTTCAAATGGGACGACAGATGGCACAATGGGCTAAGTGTTCGGCTGGCAACCGGAAGGTAGCCGGTTCGAATCCCGCTTGGAGTGCATACTGTCGTTGTGTCCTTGGGCAAGACACTTCACCCACCTTTGCATGTGTGTGAGTGATTGGTGGTGGTCGGAGGGGCCGTAGGCGCAGATTGGCAGCCACGCTTCCGTCAGTCTGCCCCAGGGCAGCTGTGGCTACAGAAGTAGCTTACCACCACCGAGTGTGACTGAGGAGTGAATGAATAATGCGATGTAAAGCGCCTTGAGTATTAGAAAGGCGCTATATAAATCCCATCCATTATTATTATTATTATTCAGTGATATCATTCACTGAAATTCTGCAGTATTTTATGTAAGACTAAAACACAATAGTGATTTTTTGTTTTAATTTGTTACGAAGATTGCTTCAGTGCCAGTTGACAATAATTTTTTATCGTTCCACTTGATACTTGATTATTATAATATAATTTAAAATTGTAATATTCTAGAAAGACATTCTTTCAGCTGTATCTTAAAGCTGCATGTGCAGCAGTGAGTGGATGTGATTGAGATGGTAGAGAAAAAGTGCTGGTGTTTGTATCTCTGCACATTTGGATCTTTGCAAACATTTTATTTTTTCCCATTTGGTTTAAAAGGTTTAGATCATATTAGAAATGTTTTTTTATTAGTTGTAGAAGTTTAGGTTAAAAGCCAAAACTGGCTTCTTTGGTCAGGCCTGTTGGGTCAGTGGGTGTTGGCTTTAAGTAGGATTAGCTTTGAAAGGCCTTGGTTGCATTGGTATTCCCTGCTCCCCTTTGTATAAATTTGTTCACACTTAAGGGCTGGGACTAAGATTTAAAAGCTGGGTACATAGATGCACAGACATCGAGGCCAGAGGCAACTCACTACTGGATCAAATGTGCGTGCTGCATTGCGTGCTGTGTTTAGATATGGCGAGAATTGAATAGTCATTTAGCAGAAAATATTATAAATCCTCAGAAAGATTCAAAATGCTGGAGTAACTCTGGCTCGGCAGCATCTCTGGAGAACATGGTTAGGTGACGTTTCGGGTCGGGACCCGTCTTTCTTTGGTAAACCAACATCTCAGTTCCTTGTTATTACAAATCAGACTTGAGTTTGGAGTGGGTTGGGTTTTAATGTTGTACATGAGTTGACTCCTGACATTATCTGGTGTACAGAAACAATGCAGATTAGATATAAATCTAGTGCGGCTAAAATTAATTTTGTTGCTTTGGATTGCAAAATAGATTTACTACTATATTGTGAGGTTACTTTTTGTCACGTGATTAGGGATGCTTAAATTTATTTTTAATGAAACTGATTTTAAGATAATTCCTAATGATAATGATGGGCATGAAAGTGTTGCTTGTGTGGTGAGAGTTGGTGTTTGTGGAAGATGAAAAGCTATTAATATAATAAAAGGACGGAAAAGGATACTACAATCTAGTTTGATCTCCTTAGCACCAGTTCATCTCATTTTTGACTTTTCCGTGCTGTAATTGTTATATGGTTATATGGTTACTATGCTGCTGTTTTTTGTATTGCTTTTGCAGGTTATTGTATTTGACAACTCCAAAATGAACAGCTGAGAATTGTTATTTGCATATATAATAGTTATCAAAATGTACCTGCTAATATGAAAAGCATTCTAATTATTATATGACAATTTCTGACCTTTTAAAACATTGGCATAGAAGGTTTCCAAGATAATTCGTACATATTGACAGGTTATACTCATCTGCTCAATGCAAAAATAGGTGAATCTTTTAAACAGCGTCTAAAATACATTTATCATGTTTTAAATGTATATCTTTTGTATACAGAATGATATATGCTGATTCTTAAAATGTTTAACAATTCTTGGAAAATGAATATTTCCTTTGCTGCTCACAGCACCCACTCCCTCCCTCAGCACCCACATCAGTATCACTGAAAACTGACCAGTGTTGTTGACAGTATTGCAACTATTTTGTATTATTAGTAGATCCATCTTCTATTTTTATTTAATCTGTTGCCATCCATTTATTTTGTGAGAAAAATGTAGGTTATGTGTACTATGCAAAATAACAGACACATGTGGTTAACAGCAGTTTCTACTTAGATGTGCACTTCTGTTATACAGTTTTATTTATTTTATACATACTGGCCTAAACCCAGCTGAGAATCATATGCATCTCCAATGAGCCATAGCCATTTGTTCTGCTTGTCATGGTTCCTTGCATTTCATTCACTCATTTGATTCAATATTTCTATTTAAATTGAAGCATAAAACCAATTTTCAGCACTGCCGTATATTTGGTGAGTACATGTTACATTAAGAATAGATATGAAGCGTGCTGGAGCTAACAGAAATGTGAACAGTAATTTATCATGAGCGATAGAGGATAACTTAAAGATCCTGATGAGGTGCAATATTTAGGTGTGGATGACTGCTTATCTTACACAAAAGACAATGTCATGAGCATGTTATGTCTGTTTGTACAAATTATAGTGATAGAAACTGACGTGCACTGTTACTAACGTTTATTCTATTGTCTGCAATATGGTATGACACAGGTCATGGTCAACTTCATTGTGTAAGTAGTGTTTTATATTTATAAAGGGATAGTTTAAAATAGCTTTAAGCATTTTGAATATGATAGTTTCAGTGTTTCCGTGTTCTATTGATAACTAATTAACATATCATTTGTAGAACTGAATTGAGGGTATGACACTGCAAATGGTGGTGTACTTACAGATTCATATTTTATTATAAACAAAATAATAGGCTTTTACAAGTTAATAGCCTTGAACATTTTACTTTGGATCATATGTTTCACTAAGCATCACATTGTCAATAAATGAATTATTTTGCAGAGTGATAATGTGTTTGGATTGATGTTTTTCACAAGTTTTTATTCAAGTTCAAGTGAGTTTATTGTCATGTGTCCCTGTATAGGACAATGAAATTCTTGCTTTGCTTAAGCACACAGAAAATAGTAGGCATTTACTACAAAACAGATAAATGTGTCCATATACCATGATATAAATATATACACACATGAATAAATAAACTGATAGTGCAAATAACAGAAAGTGGTTGGTAATAATCAGAGTTTTGTCCGAGCCAGGTTTAATAGCCTGATGGCTGAGGGGAAGTAACTATTCCTGAACCTGGTTGTTGCAGTCTTCAGGCTCCTGTACCTTCTACCTGAAGGTAGCAGGGAGATGAGTGTGTGGCCAGGATGGTGTGGGTCTTTGATGATACTGCCAGCCTTTTTGAGGCAGCGACTGCGATAAATCCCCTCGATGGAAGGAAGGTCAGAGCCGATGATGGACTGGGCAGTGTTTACTACTTTTTGTAGTCTTTTCCTTTCCAGGGCGCTCAAATTGCCGAACCAAGCCACGATGCAACCGGTCAGCATGCTCTCGACTGTGCACCTGTAGAAGTTAGAGAGAGTCTTCCTTGACAATCCGACTCTCCGTAATCTTCTCAGGAAGTAGAGGCGCTGATGTGCTTTTTTGATGATTGCATTAGTGTTCTCGGACCAGGAAAGATCTTCAGAGATGTGCACGCCCAGGAATTTGAAGCTCTTGACCCTTTCAACCATCGACCCGTTGATATAAATGGGGCTGTGGGTCCCCCTCCTACTCCTTCCAAAGTCCACAATCAGTTCCTTGGTTTTGCTGGTGTTGAGGGCCAGGTTATTGCGCTGGCACCATATGGACAGTTGCTCGATCTCTCTTCTGTACTCTGACTCATCCCCATCAGTGATACGCCCCACAATAGTGGTGTCGTCAGCGAACTTGATGATGGAGTTCGCACTGTGGTTCGCTACGTAGTCATGGGTATAGAGTGAGTACAGCAGGGGGCTGAGCACGCAGCCTTGAGGTGCTCCCGTGCTGATTGTTATTGAGGCTGACACATTTCCACCAATACGAACAGACTGTGGTCTGTGGACGAGGAAGTCAAGGATCCAGTTGCAGAGGGATGCGCAGAGACCCAGTTCTGCGAGTTTGGTAACCAGTTTGGAGGGGATGATTGTGTTAAATGCCGAGCTGTAATCAATGAATAACAGCCTGACATATGAGTTTTTGTTGTCCAAGTGGTCCAGTGCGGAGTGGAGGGCCAGCGAGATCGCATCCACCGTTGATCTGTTGTGGCGGTACGCGAACTGCAGTGGGTCCAGGTTTTTGTCGATGTAGGAGTTGATTTGCTCCATGATCAACCTCTCAAAGCACTTCATCACCACCGGCGTTAGTGCCACTGGTCGATAGTCATTGAGGCACGTCACCTTACTCTTCTTGGGCACCGGTATAATTGATGCCCTTTTAAAGCAGGTGGGGACCTCAGACCTCAGAAGTGAGAGGTTGAAAATGTCCGTAAAAACTCCCGCCAGTTGGTACCGCACAGGTTTTTAGAACACGACCGGGTATACCATCAGGACCAGGTGCTTTTCGGGGGTTCACCCCTCTGAAGGATTTCCTGACATCGGCCTCTGTGACTGAGACTGAAATGCCATCGCAGCGAATGGGGGATCGGGAAGGCACATCAGTATTCTCCCTGTCAAAGCGTGCGTAAAACGCATTGAGCTCGTCAGGGAGTGATGTTACACCGGCATTCGAGCTGCCTCCTGGTTTTGCCTTGTAGGAGGTGATTGCATTCAGACCCTGCCACAGCTGCCGAACATCTGTCTCGTCCTCCAGTTTGGAGCAGAAGTCCCTTTTGGCCTTTTTGATGGCCTTACCAAGGTCGTATCTGGTCTTCATGTAGGCCACTGTATCATCGGAGGTGAATGCCCTGTGTCTGGACTTCAGGAGAGTGCGGATCTCAAAGTTCATCCAAGGTTTCTGATTGGGAAACACTCGGAAGGTTTCTTGCCGTGAATTTGGAATTGTTTAAGTAAAAGTTAGATGTGTCCTTCTAGTAAAGAATAATTACTTACTGGGTTGCCTGGGATTCTTTCATTTGACTTTCTGGGCAGTGCTGCAAGGTATTTTATTTCCTAGAGTGAGTGATAATGGGCCACCTCCTCAAACTGCTGCAAGATTGCATGAGGTAAAGAAGATTCTGAACTAGCAATGAACAACAATTGCCTCTTTGATGGACCAAACCATGGTTTTCCTACAGCATCGTTGTACTTCCTTACTTCGATGTCGTGATTACAGGAGAGGAATGTGGTTTTGAAGTAATCTTGTTGAGCTACTGCATTGCAACTTGAAGATCTAAAATTTTACAGCTATATTATGCCAGTGTTAGCACTGATGCCTTGCAGAGTACTGATGCATTATAACAGGCTGAAACAATATTTTTAATTAAAAATATGGAAAAAACTAAACATTCTTCATGGCATACCAGCTTGGTGAATGCATTCAGATAGCTTGTTGATTGAGGCCATGTGGTTCACATTAATTTGGCCTTTGGTTATATTCTGTTATTATATAATAACACCATGCCAATAGTGTTATTGGCATTCGGCCAGTGGGAGTGCCATACATAATGACCCCTTTTAGAGTTGATTCAATTAGTCTCGCTTGGGGAATGTATCTTGGTGTTATGTGAGGTACCAGTATAGTCATTAATGAAGTAGGGAGGCACTGGCTAAAATGGATGGCACTATACTGGATGATGCAGCAGTTGATCCCATTGGAAAGCAGTGAGTATTATTACTGCTCCTGAATTGAATTTGAAAATAGAGATACTCTGACAAATCAGCAAGTAAGCTGTTCCTTACAATACACTGATTCTTAGTAACCTACAGTTCTTGTGTTTTGGTCTTACTCAGTTTTAGGCCATTGATTATTTAGGATGTTGGTAGCGATCTTAGTGACAGGGGCCATGTGGGAATTTGGTTGAGCATTTTCTTCTTTGAGATCACTAGCAAAATATTAAAACTATATTTAGTTGTGGCCCCAAATCTATTTTTGACGTCTTTCCTAGAAAATATAACTTTGCATCTTTGTTCCTGGGACCTGATTGACATCCTATATTCCAGAGAGATGTGAAAGCTTTGAATCTGTAACATGTTTACTCTATGGAGGTTATCTCTTCAGCTAGAAGCATATCAAATAATTAAACTTGAATATGAATAGTCAGGGTTTTTTAAGACAAAGAAAAACATCTGTTAGAATTAAGAAAATACAGATTTTTTTTCCTTTATTTCCTTCATAATATTGACATTTACAAAAAATGTCATTTTCAAAATTTCTGCTTCCTGTCTTGGAATTTAAAAAAAAAAATTTAAACTAGACTTAGCAGATGTCCTATATTTGTCTCCTAAAACTGGACTTGCTGATTTTCAATTATCATTTGCATGTGGGTCTGGAGATTCTAACACTCATTTTCCTTCTGGACACTGGTTTCCGCTTTCTGTCTTATAATCATAATTGTTAATGCAAGTAGAAGCTCAAAAGCATGAAGACTGCAAAACTTTGACAAAGTAGGCACTTGGAAGTACTAAAGATGAACATTGTGCATAATTGAAAAGTGAGATCAATACTTTATTGGGCAGGTTAGACAGACTGGAAAATAAACCTCTGAAGATTTTTATTGGCAATAGTGATAGATACCAAATATGTTAAGCTACTATATAATGCATTTCATCTATGTCAAAACTAAGCAAAAGTGTGGAAGTTATGAGTTTGTTTATCTAGATTTGTACCAATTCTTTGTTCCATTATATAATTGTGCCAGTTGGATATCAAATAGATATTGATATTCATCTAAATAGCTTGAAGGAAATGGCTGTGTCCTATAATGTATTGGTGATTATTTTTGGAATCATAATATATCTTCATTTTGAAATTTGGCAATAATGCCAAAAACTAAATGTGCTTTGTATAATGGAAATGAGGGCTTATTTTATTTGCAAAAGAAGTTTGTATTTACAAATTCATTCATTTGTTGTTTTACCTATGCAAATAAGTCTTTGTTTGTAATCTAAATTACAGTGTAGGTATTAAGTGTATTTCTATCGGGTTTTAGGTTACTTTGTTCTTTTTCTTCCACAAAACATTTAAGCTTTTCCGATCTCACATTTCAAATGATATTGTGCTTGTAGCTTGCCGATTGACAAAAACATTATCCTGCAATGTTTATTATGCACTTTATATGAATTATTTATTTACATTTAAGCTCTCTGTCAGCATTAGAGTTGAGTGGGTTTGGTAACATTCTCAAGTAACTTGTAGGAATCAATGAAGAAGCTGAAGCAGTTAGTGACAAATGAGGTGCCTCCAAACCACAGTCAACAATTTGTTAATTGTATTCTCTGCAAAGGAGCATTCACATGTATATTTTACATGTATATTTCTTTTTAGGACCTGAAAGGTAATGCATTTGTGACAAAAAAATATATACCTCTTGTTTTACAAGCAACTACATGCATTTTTAAGTCTCATAGACCATTTGCTAAAGTATCTCCCCCAGGAGATTAGTGAGGAGCGCTGAACACCTTCCTGCACCAGAGAAATTACTCCCTTCTAGGCTGCCCCAACTGATTTGTAGAAATGTATTTATAAATAAAATAATTGTCGTTTAAATGTTTCAATTAATGCATAGATTGAACTGCATTTTATCGATGATCTGAATTTGATTATTTTTCAAAAATAATTCCATGAATTGTTTCTTGAATGTAGGACAAACTAGGTTTTCACCAGCAGCATTATCCTTTGTTTTATTTTTCCAATTTTTTCCCTTCTGCTCTCCAGAAATTTTAAATTGAAAGAGTAGACAGGCTACTTATTAAATAGATACAGAATATGAGGCACTCCAAAAATCTGAAATAGTTGGAGATTTCTATTGCCAATAATTTAAAGGTCAAACTAACAGAATAATAAATAGCTCAAACCTTCCCTCACGATAAAATACTTTTCCACCATAATTGACAAGCCACTGGCAAAATCACAGAGCACATGACTTTGAAGCATGCGACCGTTGAGAATGTATTGTTATTTGTGACTTGTTAATGACTTAAGATATGGAAGAAAGCCATGAGGAACAATTCCTCCACTTTCTCTTTAGGACTCACTACAGAATAAAATGATTATTCAAAATCTGTTCATTTCTAATAAAGCCAAAAATACTAAGTATATGCAATGTGTGCTGATCCGTTTTCAAACAAAAGTAATATTTTGCATATTCTTACCTGCCATGATCAAATATTCACGTGTATTGTGATTTTAACAGATTCACTAGATGACTGTTTACTAAGACTCGTGTAACAAAATCTAATTGATTCAGTGATCACACACTAATGAAAACTTGATAAATGCACAAGATGAACATGTTTTTAGGGGCAAAATGAAGGGTACATTTTTTTTCATAGATCAGATGAACTATTTGGTGCAGAAAATTATCTTGTAGGACTTGGACTTGAATCTCTTCATAACTAAAACTCTGATCTTGTTATCTTACGGTTTGTGCTGTCTTTCTATTTGCGCAAAAACAGTTCGCGATAGTGCTACGATTTTCGCCAGTTCACTCACCGTTCTCCTATGTTGCGATTGCACCAAGTTTTGTTCCGATCGGTTGAATGTCGTAAAAGTTAGCGAGGTTTAAAAAATCTTAAAAACCGTGCGTGCGCAGATCGATCTCTTCTCCTGCCGTTCAGCGCCGCGCGGATTAGTCTCTTCCTCTGTCACTCACCTGGACGGTCCGCCCCTTCCTGCACCATCGCGTCTTTACTGCTGAGGATAACCGGCGGAGGTTTCCAACCGGACACAATTTTCGGAGGGACCCCAAGCAGCCCAGCCCCAAGCAGCCCAGCGTCGGAGACCCTGCCCAACCCAGCGTGGAAGTCCCTGCCCAGCCCAGAGTCAGAGACCCAGCCTGGAGTCGGAGATGTCGCCGATGTCGCCAAACGGAAAGCACACCCCCCGCCACACACCCCACTTCCCTCCCCTCATCCCCTCCCACACATGAAGAGGAGGGGAGGGCGTGCTCGGGGATGAGGGAAAATTAGCTGCGCCTGCGCAGTTCGGGGCTATGGGTGAGTGGTCGAATATTGCATTGGGGGAAAGGGTGAGTGATGGAATATTGCATTGGGGAATGGGTTGCGTTGGGGGACCAGGCCTCCCGTGTGACTGGGACTCAACGGGTCCCACTTAGTCTAGTATAAACTAAATATCTCTAATATCTACAATAGTCTGAAGAAGGGTCCTGACCCAAAACATTCACCTATACATTTTCCCCAGAGATGCTGCTTGACCCGCTAAATTACTGTAGCATTTTGTGCCATACCAAATATCTCTACGTAAGCGTGTCCATTTATGTGGTGCTGTCAGCACAAATTATTATCCACCTCGGGCTGAGTTGTTAAATGTGGTTATCTTTCAGAACACATAGCGGCACATCAAATCAGAGCTTGTACTTGCCATATCTAGTCATGAATGATGCAGGCAATTAAATGGCTGACAGTAATAGGAGATTCTAAGGATATCCCCTCCTGAACGATAGGCCAGCATAAAGGGCTAAGATATTTTCAGCTGTTTAAAGCTAAAAGTGCCTGGTGGATGATTCATCTTGGCTTCCTCTTGAGATCCTCACCATCTCAACCATTGTTCACCCCATTATCAAGTCAAAGATGGGATGTTCAATGGTTGTATTATCTTCCTTTCTATTTGCAATTTCCCACTACGTGAAGTGGTCTATGTTTGAATGCTGTAGGCCTAGAAGATAGGCTGCTAGGTAGTAAGTAACATTTGTGTTCCAAATATGCCCGACAATTACCATTTCCACAAGAGAATCTAACCATCTGCCCATGACATCTGCCCATCATAACTGAGTTCCCCACTGTCAACACCCTGCGGTCATCGTTGATGAGAAATTCAATTGGAATATCCACATAATATTGTGGCTGTAAGAACAGGCCAGAAAATGTGTGAATCACTTGTTTTTTGACACTAACATGTTACTATTGTCCAGAAAACATCAGGAATATCATGGAATACTGTCCGGATGGGTGCAGCTCCAGCACACTTGGGAAACTATCCTTTCCAGGCCAAAGCTTGTTTCATTGGCACTCATCCCCAATTCTGAGAAAGACAATAGTCAGCAAGAGCATGGGAATGCTTTCGTTGTCTGCCTCGCTTCAAATCACGCATCGTACTGACCTGGAAAGATATTGCCATTCTTTCATCATTACTGGAACTCCCTATCCAACAGCATTGAGGGAGTACCTTTACCAGAAGGATTATAATCATCAAAAAAGTGGCTCAATTCAGCCTTGTGAAGGTTCATTAGGGATGGGCAGTAAATGTTGGCCGTGTCAACTGTGCTCGCATTCTGATTTGGAGCTCTGCTATAGGAAGGATGTCATTAAACTGGAATGGTTTGAAAAAATTTGAGGAAGTTAGTGGATGTGGAGCATGCAGTCACCCTGATATGAGAAGGCAGGGTGACTTGGACAGGTTGGGTGAGTGGGCAGATGCATGGCAGATGCAGTTTAATGTGGATAAATGTGAGGTTATCCACTTTTGTAGCAAAAACAGGAAGGCAGATTACTATCTAAATGGTGTCAAGTTGTGAAAAGGGGAAATACAACGGGATCTGGGGGTTCTTGTTCATCAGTCAATGAAAGTAGGCATGCAGGTACAGCAGGCAGTGAAGAAAGCGAATGGCATGTTGGCCTTTATAACAAGAGGAGTTGAGTATAGGAGCAAAGAAGTCCTTCTGCAGTTGTATAGGGCCCTAGTGAGACCACACCTGGAGTATTGTGTGCAGTTTTGGTCCCCTAATTTGAGGAAGGACATTCTTGCTATTGAGGAAGTGCAACGTAGGTTTACAAGGTTAATTCCTGGAATGGAGGGACTGTCATATGCTGAGAGAATGAAGCGACTGGGCTTGTATACTCTGGAGTTTAGAATGGATGAGAGGGGATCTTATTGAAACATAAGATTATTAAGGGTTTGGACACGCTAGAGGCAGGAAACATGTTGCTGATGTTGGGAGAGTCCAGAACCAGGGGCCACAGTTTAAGAATAACGGGTAAGCCATTTAGAATGGAGACGAGGAAACACTTTTTCTCACAGAGAGTTGTGAGTCTGTGAAATTCTCTGCCTCAGAGGGCGGTGGAGGATACTTTCAAGAGAGAGCTAGATAGGGCTCTTAAAGTTGGATGCAGGCAAGTGAGATTAGTTTAAGCAACATGGTTGGCTTGGACATATTGGGCTGAAGTGCCTACTTCTGTGCCCTAGAGCTCTATGACTGAAAAACAAATAAAAATAAATCAAACATAATCTGAGGCACACATTGCATTCTCAAGTGAGTGTAAAAGATCCTTTTGCATAGTTTCCTGGAAGAGTCTGGATTCGTTCCAATGTCCATTCGGTATTTAGACAACAATCACAAGCAGTAAGACATTATCTGGGTATTACCACATTATTGTGTGCATAATAACACAATAAGTGTTTCCTACTTTACAATAATGATTGTATCTTTAAAAAGTACATTGGTTGTAGACTGACAGTCTAAGATAGTAAAAAATGCTGTAAAAGGTACAGATCTTTCTTACTTGATCCTTTGTATAACATAAGGCAAAATGCATGAACAAGAATGCTTCAAAAATTGCCCATATTATACATACACATGTCTGCTTAGTGATAGTCTAGATGAAAATTATTGATTGGATTTACAGTCAACTAATGGCAATGTTCTTTTAAGATAGTCAGATCTTTCTTCATAAAAGTAACTTTTCAGTCCAGAATTAAAGATTGGAGACTGAAACTTCTGTGTACTTTGGCATGACATTAAACAATATTAGATGCATGTGCACTCTTTCAGTGTATTTAGGAATTGTATTAGTTCGTAAGGCTTTTTGAAAAGCTAGCCATAAAATATTGCCAGTGTATTGTATGTCAGTTGGAAAACATGGTGTAAGGTCCCTTATTGCAAACTGCCTTCGTCACTGCAATGTTGGAAAGGGAGTGTCAGAAACTAGAAGGATCACTCAGAAATTCAAGATGCTTTTACACGAGATCAAGATAAGGACCATTAGGGTCTGTGTCGCCGCCCTGTCTGCATTAAGATAAAAACTGGCCTGGCGCCTAGCACTAGGATGATCCATTCAATATGTGTCATATCAAAGTGGAAGCCTTCAGCAGACATGGAAAAAATGCTGGCCTGCATAAATTTTAACAGGGCCTTGCTGCACTCTTTTTTTTTGCTTTGGCTTTGTTCTGCAACAAAGCTTACAACCTAATAATCTGTTCATATGTATAGCCTTGATTTATGGGATAATGAGCTAAAAGAATTCTCTTTATACTGGGGTTTTAACTCATAACACTTAATATTTATTATTAATGTTGTGCCCAAAAATGCTTACAGGTTTAAGTTTCACATCTGTATGTTATTCCAGAATCCTTGTTTATAGATTAGAAGATGATTAGGGCTCTTGGGACACTGAACTTTACATTTCATGCCAGGAAGTCCATTACTATTTGCAATAGTTTAACAATGCAGCAGTAAAAATGTAATCAGTTTTGTTTGCATACTTGTTTATAGTTTTTTTTCTTTATATGTGGTTTTAGCCTGAAAGTGCTCCAGTAATGTATCTAGTTTAGACTTTAAAGTCTGGCACCTGTGTACTCCTATGCTAACCAACAGCAAATTATGTACAGTATTAAGGCTGATGTCACTTTATTTTCATGGCTGCAAAGAGGTAGGGCTGTAAATATATGATGACTGTTTGAAAAGCACAAAAAGTAAGACAGAACTTTAATAATTGATAATTGAAGATATTGGCCATTGTTCCCATTCATCTATGGATCTCTGGTGAATCAGGAATGTGGAAAATATAGTAAGGGTCAGAATTTCAAGAGCCAAGATCATTCAAAGTCTGCTGTTAACTACTTTCAGTAAACTTCAAAATCCCACAGGCACACTTATATGGCCTATCAATTTATATTTGGATTTTTTTAACGGATTTAAATCCTGTTTTTCACACCCTTCTAAGTATGTTGTTGTTTATCCATTATCCCGCGGTTCATCTCACTGGACCCTTCCGACCTTGCCCCTTTTAAATTGGATCATTGTTGATCTGTACATTTATTTCAATTAAGTCCAAATGGTTTCATATCCATACTTAGCAAAGGATATTGATCTCAAGTCTTGGGTGATTTTGCAAGCTTCTTTATCCTTTTAGGGGGTACTACCCTTTGCTTTCTAATTATTCTCTTAAATTGCTACCTATATTTTAAGGATATGATTGTTCTAAAGCTGCTATGTTACAAAGAACAGGGACTGACAAAGTTCACATATGCAAGTTTGAATATAAATGTGGCATTGGTAAGTTATAATAGGAAAAGTTGAGAGATGCCTGCAGATGTGAAGATAGACAACTTCTTGGGGTTTTCCTCTTGGATGAAAAGACACAGGAATTTTGATTTTATTAATTCAGTGCCTCATACGAAATGAAATGGATCCTGTAGTTCACCTAACATCTCAGTGATTTTATTCTAGATACTCTAACCTGCTAAAAATAAATGGAACTTTAAGCTAAAATAGACCCAGATTTTTTTAAAGAAAAATTGGAAAGAAATCAAAGCAGAATGTAGACTTAAATAAGGAAATGACTAGATGAACTAAAGTAACATTTTGTTTTTGTTAAATTCTTCAGACCCTTATAGTTTGCCAGATTCTGTGCAGATTCTATAGTACTGGATTAAGATCAGAATTAGTAACATGCATCTTCGTAAAATAAGTGTATTCGTCATGTATGTTCTTACATATGTTAGTCTATACAAATCGGAAGTAATTTGGGATGGTTTGCTTTAGACATTTTAAGTGATGAGGCAAATCCAGAAACAGCAAAAAGAAGGTCTTTTTTGGTGAAGACTGGGAATTGAAATGCATCTGAGGGTAATGCTGTAGATTGATTTAATACATAGTGAAACATTTAATATTTTGATTTTTGTCTAAAATTAAATTTTAGACTTTAAGATGTATGTGATCGTAAAAAAACCGAATAAACATATTCAAAGTGATAATCTATCTGCAGAGGGAAATGTAAACTGACCAAGCAGTGTGACAGTAGGGGAACATACTTAAGGACTGCTTGACAATTTTAATAATTTGGATGATTTGACTTTCCTCTCTGGTTAAAAGCTTAATAACAGTATAAATACAAAAGTGGAGAGAACAGTTCTTCTGGTCATTCACTTATTCCATTATTGGACATGATTTTTTTTTAATGCTACAATCTTGTACCATTCTCCTGCTTTGCACCCATTTTTATATATTCGCTCATTATTTTATCATTAGTTCACTATTTACTCCATGAGCTTCATGTGAACTAGAAGTCTCATTGTACTTGGTGGATATCAGATGAATTTCATCATTGATGTCCACCTTCATTGATGTCAAGAAAAGGGTCCACATTTTCCAAGGTCTCTCTATTGATCTTTGCTATTAGATGGTGGTGTTGGCATAAATGGTTCCCCAAACTATCCACCCACCTGCCTTGCTAAACATCTTCTGCTTTAATCAAAATCTGGAGATCCCACATTGGCATCAGTTACCTTAGAAGCCACAGAACTGTTGGTGGAAGCAAGTTTCAAAGGGACCACCTGAGAAAAAGAAACTTAGATTGTCAGAGGCCTCAATGTGAGAATTACGTATGTTGACTCTCAAACTTAAACAATTTAAGTGAATGTAATTGTTAAGCAAAGCTCTTAAACAGTTATTGGCTGAGTCATGACAATCCTGTTTTTGTACCTAACTTAATCTGATAGCAAGGAAGAAAACAACTCTTAAAGCTGTCATTTATTTGTAACATTTGTTATTGATATTCACTTTTAATTAATATTAACCTGATACTGTAGTTTTCCAATATAAATTTGATCAAATAGTTTTTATAAATTTTTGAAATGTCTGAGTAAAAAGTTTTTTATCGCCTGCAAGTGAAGTTTGGCAACTTTATGAAAGGTAGTCTGATGATCTCTTTATTTTTGATTTACACAGTAACTACTGTATAATGATTGTAATTTACTAACGGTTCATAAATTTAGGCAGACAGCTGCTTGGTCTCAAAGCAATTTTATTGGAAGCAGACAGCTAGTAAAATTCATCTTCAAATTTCTTGGAACAAAGTTAATCTGGCTGTGAAAATGATGAATAAATTAAGATATTTGAAAGAGAACCAGAGTTTGTACAAGAGGTTCCAGTAACAGACATTGAACTGACTACCTTAATGAGCTGAATGATTTTTAAAAATTCAAATAATCCTCCTAATTTTTTTTTTAAGATTAGCTTTTAATCAATAGAAACATTTGAGACATCTGGAAGTTGGGCAAGTGCAGTCTCCCATCAAATCTGATTTTGTTGGGAATTTCTCCCTGGTGAAATTTAGGTGTTATATGCGAAAGATAATTTAATGAAAATATCAATGCCCCTATAATATTCATATATTCTAACTAGGTGTAACTAGGGCCCCAGCACAACCGCCTCCCATATTGGAGCTGTTTGGTTTATGGATCAAAATTAAGAAATCAGGCATGACACAAGGACCATTGGGCCGCGGAACCGGGAAACCCGCCTCAGGAGGGAAACCTGAAGATGGAAGCCGCCGAGCCCAGCCCCTGCTTGCCCCCAAGGATCGGAGAACTGGAGAGGAGGGTAGAGGGAGACAGCAATGGTGGACACAAGAACAAAGGGGCGGTAAGAGGAACCAGATCTTGCCTTCCGTGCCTTCATGGTCAGCTGTGGGATATACCCTTGGAGCACAAAGGGTGAATCGTGGCCAGGTAAGGAGAGGTATGATGATTCGCAAGACAATCCAGATGGATGCTTCGACTGCATCGGGCCTTCATGGCCAGCAGCATCTTGGATTTTGAAAATGGCTCCAAACCTGGCGAATTCTTGTATATGGTTTCAGTGGGTTATTTCTATACACTTTGAACTTAATTTGGGATTGTGTTTATGTATAGTAATATTCTACTGAACTGTATGCAAAAACATTTTTTCACTCTACCTCAGTATATGTGAGACTAAAGAAACATTAAACTATTCTGTTCACTCCATGAGCAGTGGAATCTAAGATAATATTACATTTTTTATATAAAGCTGTACTCATTTCATTTAAATTGATTCTATGGTAAGAGTTTTATCAGAAGAAATTGTAGGATTTATTTGCCACATATATTAAAATGCAGGTATTTGCTGGTTAATTCGATTTTTTTTACACATTTTCTGCTTTATTCAAATATCTACTCTATTTCTGGATATGGTGATCTATCTTGCAGTGATCTTTGGTTTATATGCCTGCTTTAGCAAGTATGTCAATCAGGGCGGTCACAGTGGCGCAGCGGTAGAGATGCAGAGCCGGAGAACGGGGTTCGATCCCTACTACAGGTGCTATCTGTACGGAGTTTGTATGTTCTCTCCGTGACCTGCGTGGGTTTTCTCCGAGATCTTAGATTTCTTCCCACACTCCAAAGACGTACTGGTTTGTAGGTTAATTGGCATGGTAAATCTAAATTTTTTTTAAAAAATTGTCTCTAGTGGGTATAGGATTGTGTTAATGTGCGGGGATCGCGGGTCGGCACGGCCCCATTGGGCCGAAGGGCCTGTTTCCGTGCTGTATCTCTAAACTAAACTAAAGATTACAGCGTGATGGTGATAATAATGTTCAGATCAATACTTTAAGTTATTGACATCAGGGAGCACTTGTAAAATATCCAAAAGGTTAAAAACATGAATTCCTTCCCATGCTCCATCTGAATAAGTGCATTGAAAGGATACCAGAATTAAAATAGACATGTAAAAACAGAGGAAGTTTACTATACTGAGCCAGAGTCTTCATCATATATTTTCCAGGCCATTATTGTAGGCTGGGCTGTGTTCATGGTGACTCCAATTTAAATCCATTAATTCAAATTTGGGAGAGGCATTAATGAACTTGTCCTCTTTGCAGAATACTTATGCTTGTCCTAGACAGCCAAGCCAAAAGGGTATTTTGAAGTCTTGATACTCTGCAGTCTGTTGCTTTTACAAGAAGTTATTAATTTTATAACTGTTTAGGACTGGAATTTAGTTAAAGTGCACAATGTATAATTTATTTTTCTTGAAGGTTTACGGGCTGTGGTTCGGAGAAAATGTTAAAGTGCGCTGCATTTCTATGGGGATGTAACTTTTTGACCTGGTCTTCATCTAATGCTTGAATAAACTGGAGTACTAAAGCCATATGACCCTGTGATATGAACTTTTGTTACAAATATTCTTTTGCATTTTGAAATGCTGATTAGTTACTTGTATAATACTACTTGGAGTAAAAGTGCTAGAGACAGCATATAAACATAAAACAAAGTTATTATTGTCTATGACATTAAACTTTGATTTAATAAAAAGTATTTTTTTGTCTTTTGCCATCTTCATTGTATTGCAAATGAAAATCACACAATGAAAGCAAATTGAAGCACTCCATGGTACTTAGAGCAGGGAAATGCTCAGTCTGCAGCAACTTGGTTGAGTACAATTGCCTTTGACTGTTGTGACTATTTATTTAATTGCTGACAAAAATGTTGAGAGATAACTTAAATTTTGGAAATTTAGTATTTGTAAGATGACACTAATAATGGCTTAGAGGTTGAAAACAGTGAGGATCTATTATTTCCTACATTGTAAATTCTCCATCTTGGCTGAACTGTCCGATGAAATCAAACAATTTTTAAAAGAAGTGTAGGAAAAATGCATGTCTTGTAATTATACTTTTTTTTAAATGAACTATTCTAGATTCAGATGCCACGGGTAAATACTTAATGATTATTTTTGTGAAAACAACTTTGTATAGCACTTTATGAAGTATGTTAACACTCATCAAATTTATAAAAAATAACCTACAACTGAAAACCTAGCTGAAAGCCTCATCCTTCCAGAATCAAGTGTGTATTTGTCACATGTACTGGATTTGAACTTCAATAATGAAATTCTTGCTTGCTGCAGCTTTAAAGGCATATTAGACAACCTGCCATGCCAAAGTCTTACTTTGACGGTAGTGATTCATTTCCCTAAGCTTTCCAGCTGTCAAAACAATATTTTTGCTGACTCTTCTTAACATCGGAAACAGTAACACTTGGGATCTATTATTAAAATTAAAATATTAATTTTAATACACAACGCACTAAAAACATACACATACAAAAAAACAATTGAAAATCATTTTGTAAATGCGATTTTTGCTTCAAAAGGCAGTTTCTTCCATTCATTTGAAAATGAGTGTCAGCATTTTTCATTATTACTTTGTTTTACTGTGTGAAAGATTTCATGTTTTTACTGTGATTTCTGTAATCTTTTTCATTATTGGTGTAGTGTAGAGGATGCGGAGTTGTCTGTTAAAGAATGAGGCAGACACGAAGTTTGTCCGAAATACTGGTTCTTTATTACTACACTAAATCTCCTCACTCACCAACACTGTGCGCGTGCGATTAACCCTTAAATACTCCCCAGGGGCACCCGTGACCCCTACCTCTCGTCACCGGGACACATGACCCCCTCAAAGAGCCAAAGGTTATGTACAGTGCGTGGCCCATCACACAGTGCCGCAACATTACCCCCCCCCCCCCCCCCCCTAAAACCTGAGGCACAAAAACAGACGGGCAGCCAAATGAGGCTGCCGGACCTCGTACGTACGTACGTACATCCCCACGCAAAGGTTTATTTTCTGGTAAGGACGAACTAGGTTGGACCAGAGATGGCCGACGGCGAGGCTGGGCCGCCTGGACTGGCTCGCTCAGGTCCAAATAGGCTGGCTTCAAACAAGCCACCGAAACGGTCTCCCCCCTCGACCCCCCCATGTCCAATTCAAAAGTCGTGGGCCCGTGCTGTAGCACCCGAAAAAGACCCTCGTAAGGGCACTGCAAGAGCGACCTGTGGGCGTCGTGGCAGAGGAAGACATACTGACAGTCCGCAAGAGCCGGCGGCATGTGAGATGGAGCTGACCCTCTCCTGCAGTCGGACCAACATGGATGACGGCGACTCCTGGGGGCTGCCAGCGGTTGGGATAAACTCCCCGGGAATGGTCAGTGGAACACCGTAAACCAACTCGGCTGATGAAGCCTGCAAGTCCTCCTTTGGGGCGTTGCGAATCCCCAGCAGGACCCTCGGCAACTCGTCCATCCAACCGGGACCGGTTAGGCGAGCCTTCAAAGCGTTTTTAAGGTGCTGTCCCCCTTGGGCGACCTAATCTGTGAGTTTAGAAGAGTGTCTTCGACCTTCAAATTCGCAGCATGGTCGACACATGGTCCTAGGAGGTCCTATGAGGTCGCTGGAACTCTCCTTCATGCGCGAGGGAAGTTCCCGAATACTCGTGGCCTCAGCTAGGTCGCGGAAAAATTTTCAGCATGTTGAAAAATTGTCCGCGAGTAAAATTTGGTCGGCATGGTTCTTTTGAACTCGTAGTGCAGTGGTGTGGGGTTACTATGTAGTTACAGGCAGTCGAGGGCAGCTGTAGGCAATCTCCTTCGCTGACCTGGCTTTTGATTGGCTCATTGGAGTTTTCAGGACCAAGGAAAACCTACCGGAAGGTAAAATGCCCGCTAACCTTTATTATACTTCTTACAAGTGTCTCCACTCCTTCTCTCCCCCTTCTTTCCCCTCCCCCCCCTCCCTTGTTGTTACCTATCACAAATCAATATATCAGCCATTTTGATTAATGTTAAAGGGAATTATGTGCAGGTAATTAAGAACAGCAGAGATAGGAGCAGGAAGTGGACTGTAGCCCCTTGAGCTTGCTTTGTCATTCAGCCATGGCTGATCACAGCTCGGTTTTCCTACCCTATTTCTTATTTTCCTTAATATCCAGAAATCTTTTGATCCCACTTTTGAATTAACTCAATGACTGATTCCACTCTGAAGAAATTTCTCTCATCTCAGTCTTAAATGGTCCACCCCTTATTCTTACACTGACCTCTGGTTTTGAACTCCCCAATAAGGAGAAACTCTATTGATAAATATCTGATAAGCATTTTATTATGTTTCAGCTCGGATGGGGACAAAAATACCAGTGGTAGCAAAGCTTCATGTAATTTGCTTGATGTGAAAACACCATCAAGCTAGCTGTTTATACTGGCACAAATGTTTTCAGCTACTATTTAAGGTGGCATTTTCTAAATTATTACGCTACAATCTGCAAATAACATTATTATATTAGTTTTGTTCAAGTTTTCCATCAATTAAATTGCAATTTTGGCCGGTACAGTGGTGCAGCGGTAGAGTTGCCTGACCCGGGATCAATCTTGTCTACGGGTGCTGTCTGTATGGAGTTTGAACAATCTCCGTTAATTGTGTGGGTTTTCTACAGGTGCTCCGGTTTCCTCCCACACTACAAAGATGTACAGGTTTGTAGGTTAATAGGAAAAGGTTAAAAAAAAAATGGATATTGTCTCGAGTGTGTAGGATAGTGGTGATCACTGATGGACCGAAGGCCCTGTTTTCGTGCTGTATCTCTAAAGTCTAAATATATATTTGAAGGTTTCAGCTTGTCTTTGAAAAGTTCCTAGTTAGTTTCTGAGTCTTTCAGACCAAATCACTGAAATTTGTTGACATTCGTGTGGGAGTAGGGATAGGACCCAAACAAATGGCCTGAGTTTGGGGTGGTGGCAAAAACATCTTTCAAGCCCCGTCTGAAGCCGCTCTAAACATGCACGCAAGGTGGACTCTGCATTGATCACTGCCTGCAGGAAAACCACAGAATGCCTGAAGCCAACAAAGGTTGAACATCTGTACGAGCTGGCAGGGATCGAGGAACCATCTCGAAGACGTGATCGGGCAGCTGCAGTAGAACGCTTCAATGCGGACACAGACCCCCGCCAATTCTTGCACAATCACCAACATGCCAAGAAACGCCTGAAGATTCAGAACAGCTTCATGGAACTAGAGCCAACCGTACCAGGCACCATAACCAAACAACAGATGACACCTGGACACCACCTGCCTTATACTGCCTGGAAAGCCCTAAACCGCCTCCGCACTGGAGTGGGGCGTGGCGGACTCAACCTCAAGAAGTGGGGCCTCTCGAACTCTGACAAGTCCAACTGCGGCAAGGTACAGACAATAGCCCACCTACTGACTTGCGGCGGAGAGGCATGCACTGCGGACGATCTACGCAGAGGCACAGATGTGGCACTGGCTGTGGCAAAGCGATGGCAGAACGTCGTCTGACACACGAGCGAACAAAAATCTTGATAGTCCTGCTAATCAACATGGACTGATGTTGGTAAATAGACTTGAGGTTTGATATGATACATCCAGAGACAACAGCTTTTTGTGCCCTTCATCAAAGCTGAGCTATGGCCATGTGAGTGAAGTCTGCAGGGAGAATAAGGTATCTTTGGACCATATCCCGAGAGTCAATGCCTTCTTAAAGCATACATGGCATTAGAATTTATGTGTGCATTTGGTGATAAAGAGTTTAACGTGCAATGAATATGCTTGTGTGGTATTTAGAACACAGTTAGAACTGGAAAAAATATCATGTTGAAACATTGGTTTTTGTCCTGTATCAAATGGGAGTGCTTTTCTGTTGAGCAAGTTTTAAACAACCAGAATTAAAATTTACAAGCTGATTACATTTTAAATGACTGGACTATCAAGGACATTTTTCTTGAAGAGAAGGTCAGATTGTAAATTGTTTAAAAGCATTAATGGATATAGTAGTTTTCATGTTGATGTTTCAGCAGATGTCAATAGCAAATCAGGTACGAGGAAACTTATCTTTAAAACACACAATAATTCATTTCGCTATCATACAAGAGGCAACTCAGAGGGTTCCCATGCACTGTGTCTATTAAAAACTTCTAAAACAAAAAATAATCTTTCTTTTGTGTTATCGCAGTTCATGTCTTGTAGTACACTATATACTTAAAAGTGATCTTGTATATTTATTTGTGTGTGCGTGTTTGTGTATAATCACATCTTCTCGAAAAAACGACGTGCTAACGGTAACATTTTTACATATTCCGGTAGAGGTTTTTTCCGTGGAGTCCGAAATCGCCTTATCTGAAAATTACATGCTCTTTTTCTCGAGTTATTACTGAAAATGTTCAAAAATCTGACATAACTTTGAATTTAAAAACGACTGACGACATCATAATGGGTCTGCGTGCCCTTCTTACTCGCACTGCGATTGATGTCACCCGACCTCCCCCTCCTCCCCCCCCCCCCCGTTATTCAAGACTCTGCCCGCCCCCCGCTCCAAAAGACACAGAAAGATCGAGCAAGTCGGGCCCGCCCCGCATGCCGAGTCCACGACCCCCCCCCCCCTCTCTGCTCTCGTTGAGGGGACGGGACCGAGCTGTCGGGTCCTCGGGTTGGGTCAGGTCCTCGGGTCGGGTCCTCTCTCTCTCTGCCCTCCATCTCTCTGCCCTCCATCTCTCTGCCCTCCATCTCTCTGCCCTCCATCTCTCTGCCTCCATCTCTCTGCCCTCCCTCTCTCTGCCTCCCTTCTCTCTGCCCTCCATCTCTCTGCCCTCCATCTCTCTGCCCTCCCTCTCTCTGCCCTCCCTCTCTCTGCCCTCCTCTCTCTCCTCCCTCTCTCTTGCCCTCCCTCTCTCTGCCTCCCTCTCTCTGCCCTCCTCTCTCTGCCCTCTTCTCTCTGCCCGCCCTCTCTCTGCCCGCCCTCACGCAACCACGCTTGAAGGGACAGTACCCAACGGGTCCCACTTGGTCTAGTTATCTATTAAATTTTTATGATGATCCTACGTTGCGATACTATGTGCACTCTAGCACCGAAACCATTCATCATCAATAGTAACACATTCATTCTTATTAAGTTATCCCACTTGCCTGCACCTGGCCTTTATCCCTCCAAGCCTTTCCTATCCATGTACCTGCGTAAGTGTCTTTAAAATGCCATAATTGTATCCACCTCCACTACTTCCTGGCAGCTTGCTCCATATGTGGACGATCTTCTATGTGATGAAAATGCTTCTCTGGTCCCTTTTATATCTTACACCTCTCACCATAAACCTATGCACTCTAGATTTAGACTTCCCTACCATGTGGGAAAACTGGCTATTCACCTCTGTTATTATGTTGATACCATACTATGTTAAATAATAATAATAATAATAATAAATTTTATTTATGAGCGCCTTTCAAGAGTCTCAAGGACACCTTACAAAAATTTAGCAGGTCGAGGAAAAACATGTAAGGGGAATGAAATAAATAGTAGAGACATGACTAGTACACAAAGTAAAGACAGAATTCAATTCAAAACACAATATGAGGCAATTGTTGTTATTGTTGCATTAAGACAATTTTTATTACGCACTGTCCAAAATATTGAATATTAAGTACATAGAAACATAGAAAATAGGTGCAGGAGTAGGCCATTCAGCCCTTTGAGCCTGCACCGCCATTCAATATGATCATGGCTGATCATCCAACTCAGTATCCTGTACCTGCCTTCTCTCCATACCCCCTGATCCCTTTAGCCACAAGGGCCACATCTAACTGGCCTCAACTACCTTCTGCGGGAGAGAATTCCAGAGATTCACCACTCTGTGTGAAAAAAAGTTTTCCTCATCTCGGTCCTAAAAGATTTCCACTTTATCCTTAAACTGCGACCCCTTGTTCTGGACATCCCCAACATCGGGAACAATCTTCCTGCATCTAGCCTGTCCAACCCCTTAAGAATTTTGTAAGTTTCTATAAGATCCCCCCTCAATCTTCTAAATTCTAGCGAGTACAAACCGAGTCTATCCAGTCTTTCTTCATATGAAAGTCCTGACATCCCAGGAATCAGTCTGGTGAACCTTCTCTGTACTCCCTCTATGGCAAGAATGTCTTTCCTCAGATTAGGAGACCAAAACTGTACGCAATACTCCAGGTGTGGTCTCACCAAGACCCTGTACAACTGCAGTAGAACCTCCCTGCTCCTATACTCAAATCCTTTTGCTATGAATGCTAACATACCATTCGCCTTCGTCACTGCCTGCTGCACCTGCATGCCTACTTTTAATGACTGGTGTACCATGACACCCAGGTCTCGTTGCATCTCCCCCTTTCCTAATCGGCCACCATTCAGATAATAATCTACTTTCCTGTTTTTGCCACCAAAGTGGATAACCTCACATTTATCCACATTATACTGCACCTGCCATGTATTTGCCCACTCACCCAGCCTATCCAAGTCACCTTGCAGCCTCCTGGTATCCTCCTCACAGCTAACACTGCCCCCCAGCTTCGTGTCATCTGCAAACTTGGAGATGTTGCATTCAATTCCCTCTTCCAAATCATTAATATATATCGTAAATAGCTGGGGTCCCAGAACTGAGCCTTGTGGTACCCCACTAGTCGCTGCCTGCCATTGTGAAAAGGACCCGTTTACTCCTACTCTTTGCTTCCTGTCTGCCAGCCAGTTCTCTATCCACATCAATACTGAACCCCCAATACCGTATGCTTTAAGTTTGTATACTAATCTCTTATGTGGGACCTTATTGAAAGCCTTCTGAAAGTACCAGAGATAACAGAAAAAAAAATTGGTAATGAATTCTCAAAATACCTTTGTAATCTGTAAAATACTGATCTAACAAATATGGAGGTCTGTAGCTTAATTGTTACAAGATGCTGTACAAAAGCGTTATTGTTTCTGTAAAATCTAAAGTATTTCAGACTTTGAATGAGCGAGGATATCTTTTGATAACAATTACATGTAGCTTCAAAATGATGTGATTGGGCATGTCCATTATTTGAGATTGTGATCAGAGCAAATCATAAAGGTTCCTTATACTCTTGGCACAAAAATAGAGACTTGGATGAAACAAGAGTTGAGCCGTCGCATTTATTTAAATGAAATGATTCCTTTATGGAATCTGGAAGTAATACTTCACAATTCATTCCCTTAACTATTTACAGTAAATATACTGAACATAAAGGATTGCTGACAGGTTAACCTACGTAATCTGACAATTTGAAAATAATTTGTTAGAAATACAACTGTGGAATTATGAATAATATTTTAATATAATATTTTAATATTCTAATTGGTCAGCATTTTGTTCCAAATTATATTTTGATTTGGATGGTTGCTTTTCTGTTCCTGAGAAAAGGATTATAGAGATCATAATTTAGGGGAGGGCAGGACTATGTTGTATAATAAAAGAGGGAAATGTTGTTCATCATAGAACAGAGCAAAGCTCATGTTGTTCAGAATGATGACTGATTTTAAGAGAGAGAAAAAAATCACCTTACTGGTTTGCACAGGTTGCAATTGCATGGGATGGTTGAGGTGCATTACCAAGTGAGAGACAAGGAGGATTTTTTTATACACAGATATGGATTGTTATGCTCTATTAGAAACCCATAAAAGCCATTTTTATTAGGGGACTAGACTAAGTGGAACCCGTTGGGTCCCAGCATCACACGGGAGGGCTGGTCCCCCAACGCAATATTCCACCTCTCCACCAATTCCAATATCGGTGGCCGGGGGGGGGGGGGGGGGGGGGGGGGGGGGGGGCTTTTCTGGAGCGCTAGTATGGGTGTTGTGGGCTGAAGGGACTGGTTTCATGGCTGGTGGGCTGGGCAGTTGACTCACGGCTATTCTTGAATTCCATTACAAGCAGGGTGCAAGGCCACCAAATTCAAGTGCAGTTTCTTCCCACTGAGCCACGCCCACGCTTCTGGGTTCTATAGTCCCCCCCCCCCCTCCCACCAGAAGGGGCGTGGCCTTCATGGCATGATTGACAGGAGAGAGAATCTCAACATTTATTAAATACTAATAGCTCTTATTTTTCATCGATGGGAACTTTAATTAGGCAAGGCAACTTTAATTAGGCAACACAGCTTTAACATTTCCAGACCAAAGGCAACACAGCCTTAGCATTTCCAAACCAAAGGCAACACAGCTTAAGCATTTCCAAACCAAAGGCAACACAGCTTTAGCATTTCCAAATCAAAGGCAACACAGCTTTAGCATTTCCAAACTATATTTTAAACCACATTAAGGGCATTGACAGTCAGTAAAACCACTCAGTTTAGTAGACATGTGTTTCAGTGTTATTCACAGCTCGGACTGAGAGACGTGACCCTCTCGCTCCCCCATCTTGCAGAGACTGACTGAGGCACTCACACCTCCGGGTTTTATAGTCCCTCCAGAAGGGGCATGGCCTTCAATAGAGAGAATCTCAAAAAAAAAAATTTCAATTGATGGAAAAAAATCCTCTTGTCCTGCGCAGCGGAGATGGCCAAAAATCACAGCCGTAAGCGGCAGCATTTTTTCTAAAATCAATATACAGAACAACAGGAAGTGGTCCAAGATCAGACTTTTAGTAATATAGATAATGCTTTATTCCATTAACAGTGGTAGAATACTGTATGTTTAAAATATCACAACAAACAATTTGTGTAACTCCATTTGTTTTAAGATAATTATAAATATAGATAAGTCTGAACCTGAAGGAAAGCACTAAATTGAGGAAAGGCCGATTATTAGGTAGGAACAAGCTGGTTTACAAAGATAAAGACACAAAGTGCTGGGGTAACTCAGTGGGTCAGAGAACATCCCTGGAGACCATGGATAGGTAGAGTTTTGGGTTGGGACCCTTTTTCAGACAAAGGTAGTTCTGAAGAAGGGTCCTGACCCGAAACCCCGAGTGTGGGGTGATCTAATATGCTTAAGAGGTTTGAGAACAAGAATAAAGTGACACAAACATTGTTGAAGTTACGGTCATTGGAAAGTAAATGGTTAATGACAAGACCCGTGCAGTGGCAACACAAGACGATAGAGTGGTAAAGAAGCAGTTTATATGCTTGCCTTCCATCAGTCGAGGCATTGAGTTGTAAGATCTGGATGTCGTGTTGCAGCTTCATGGGACTTTGTTAGGCTGCATGTGGAGTATTGTGAACGTTCTCATTGTCCTATTGCAGGAAGGATGTGGAGGCTTTGGAGAAGGTACAGAAGAGATTTACTGGAATTCCGGGTACATGAGAGACTATTTTCTACAAGGAAAGGTTGGATAAATGTAGGTTGTTTTTTCTGGAGTGATAGAGGTTGAGAAGAGTCCTGATAGAAGTACAGATAGGGTAGACAGAACCATGTTCCTTGGCAACATTTAAAAACTAATTTAGACTTAAATAAATCATGACAATATAAACCCAGGCTACTTAGAAACTAAATAGAAAAGGATTTGAAAATTAATATTTAGATATGATTATATTTCCTACCACTCTAAGAAAAAAAAGGATTACATTTATTGAGTGAAAATTGTCAGGAAATCTTTAACATCCTCGAGTTCCTCATCAACAGATCGCAGTCTGTTCGAATTGGCAGCAACACTTCTTCCTAAATAACCATCAGAACGGGAACACCTCAAGGCTGTGTGCTCAGCACCCTGTTCTACTCACTCTATACTCTGTGTAGCCGGACATAATGTGAACCCCATTACAGACAGTGATGCGTCAGAGTATAGAAGTGAGGTCGATTGACTGACCAAATGGTGCCAGCACAACAACCTAGTTCTCAATCTCAGTAAGACCAAGGAACTGATTGTGGACTTTGGAAGAGGAAAAATGAAGACCACAAACCTGTCTGTACCGACGGACGATGGCGGACAGAGTCAAAAATTTTCAAATTCTTGGATGTTCATATTTCTGAAGATCTTTCCTGGACCCAGCACACTGATGCAATCAACGCCTCTACTTTCTGAGAAGATTGCGGAGATTCGGAGAGGACTCTCTTGAACTTGTACAGGTGTGCAGTAGAGAGCGTATTGAATGATTGCATCACGTCCAGGTTTGGCAACTTGAATGCCCATGAGTGAAGAAGACTGCAAAAAGTGATGAACATTGCCCAGTCTATCATGGGTTCTGACCTCCCCACCATTAACGGAATTTACAGGATTATCAGAGACCCACACCACCCTGGCCACACACTTATTTCTCCCCTGCCATTGGGAAGAATGTACTGGAACCTAGAAATTGTAACATCCAGGTTCAGGAACAGCTTCTTCCCTACAGCCATTAGGCTGTTAAACCACTGCAACCTCCAAATAAGTTCTTAACCACATAGACTTGAGGGCATCGGTTTTGTCTTTTAGCACTATTATTGTTTGTTTGTTTTGTGTTTGTGTATATATGTATATTGTGTATATAGAGCAGGAGCTCTCCTGCCCTCCCCCCCCCCCCCCCCCCCCCCCCCCCCCCCCACCCGCCAATCTACTTTCAGTCTGAAGAAGGGGCCCGATCTGAATTACAGGAAGGATGTGGAGGCTTTGGAGAAGGCACAGAAGAGGTTTACTAGAATTCTGTGTACATGAGAGACTATTTTCTACAAGGAAAAATTGGACAAACAAACGTAGGTTGTTTTTTTCTGGAGTGACAGAGGTTGAGAGGGGACCTGATAGAAATATAGATAGGGTAGACAGTCAGAACCTTTTTCCCCAGGGTGAAAATGTCAAAGACTGGAGTTGACTGTTTTACGGTCAGAGGGGAAATGTTTAAAGGAGATAATCACCAATCCTTTTTGTCCAGAGGTGCTGCCTGACCCGCTAAGTTACTTTGGTATAAACCTGCATCTGTAGTTCTTTGTTTCTACAGTGAATTTTACATTGTGCTTCAACCTTTTAAATAATCATGTGACTCACTGTAACAAGGTCGAAGAAAATCTTCTTTCCATTTGAATAAAATTTCAATAGTACCTGTAGGCCTATGCCCTCTGTACTTTTCTTGTTACCTATTTTCCACTTCTTTCACAAAATCTGTATAATTCTTCGACACCAAAATATACGATAAGGTGAAATTGTAGAAATTTGAAAACAGGATAAGGTACTATGAATCGGGGCCTACAGTAAATGACAATGGAGTTCAGAGAGAATGAGGGAAAATATTCAGTTTTGATCGAAGAAGAGGAACCGCATTGTTGTTTATTTGAGATAGGGTGTATCTGTGTTCTTTTGGTATCAAGACAGGCATTTTAGTTGACACCTGGTTGGCCAAGCATATAGCATGGCAAAGGGCTAGTTCATTGTGACTTGTTGCCTTTGGGTGCAAGAAAAACTGCTGTAGGACTTCAGCACATAATGTCAGAGTTGGTCAGGAGCTTTTGAATGATCCATGAAACCAAACTACTACCAACTGGATGTTAAAGATTTCCGACAATTGTCACTCAGTAAATGTTAATCCTTCTTTAAGAATGGTAGGAAATATAATCCTATCTAAATATTAATTTTCAAATGCATTTCTATTTGAAGCATTGTTTTGTTTTTCATAATATTGTGAATGTCAAATTAGCAAAACATTAATTAACACTACTTTTTAATTCTACCTTATGGAAGATTCTTTAAAGAAGTTGTTATTCCTTATGTAAAGCATTTCAGTTAATTAATTAACTACTGAAATAATTTAACTTAAGATTTTAGTTCAGAAGGAAGGAACAGTTATATTTTTGCCTGAATTTAGGTGTTGGTCTGGCCTGACTTTGTTCATTCAGTTGAGCAGAAATGTGCTACAAGAATGTAAAATTAAGTTGAGTTTATTGTATGCGAAAGTATGATGAGATACTGATACAATGAAAATTATGCTTGCTGAATCTCGCAGGCACATAGACTCAGGCAAAGACAAACAAATAAATTATACATAAATTACATAAATTCTGTAAAAAGAAAGAATACCTGTGCAAAAGAAATAAGAAATTTGTGCTAAACATTATTACAAAAAAAGTTCATTAATAGTGCAAGAGGTTCTTTCAATTTAATCATAATTACATCTATGTCCTGGGCCCAGGACAGGTCATCTGAAATGTTAATGTACATTAATTTGAAGTTATGGCTCTCTCCTCCAATGAAAACTGACAAATGGTCTCCCCTTTCCGAAGTCAACAATTAGTTCATTGGTCTTGTTGGCATTGAGCAAGAGGTTGTTGAAATACCACTCAGCCGGGTATCTAGCTTTGTAGAGTGGTGTATTTAACTTACAATAAGTTAAATTGAGTAATTATTGGCAGCTCAGTGGAGTCCCAGGGCTGATTCTGTACAGGTGGCTTTGAGATGGGCAAAGAAGCAGAGTGCTTCTTTATGGACGACAGTTAGCTTATCACAACAGGTCACAAAGGAGGATGTGTTGATATTGCAGCTGTTCATTTGCTCGAGAGATTTTTCTCACATTTGTAAAGCACGATATTTACAATGAATAGAGAGACAATACTATTTTTTTTTTAATGTTCATCTTTACTTTGCCAGTTCATAAATAAACATGGATAGCAATATAAAGAAAGCTTATAATGCAGGAATAATTAACTACACTTGATTTCCTGCTTGAGTGTTGTTTAACATAAAGGTTTATGTAATTGACTAATAAGTCTTTCATCTATGTTATATGACAAAATGCTTTGCAAATATCACAACTGGTAACTAAGTTCCATCTACATCAATAGCACGCTCATCTAATGTTGCTTCAGTATTTGTATTGAAATGCCCATAATTTTTTTTAAACATTTCTGAATCTAGTTCCAACTATGTTAAGTTTAAAGTGGTTCTTTTAAGAGTATATTTGAAACAAAAACAATCCTGATTAATTGAATTAACCCTAATTCATTGCCTTCACTTTTAATGAGTTGTAATTTTAAAAGGGTGATAGAAGGTCATATCTAACTTTCATGATTGTTACCAAATAACAGTGTTCAGAATGGGATGTTAAGAATAGGTTTGACCAGTTAAGAATCACAAGACAGATAACATTTTTTATCAATCATATTATTTCAGAATAGAAATTTACTGTTTCTGGGTGGAATTCCCGGCCATTAACAACTCAGATCTGCCTTGGGCCTTGCACATATATGTAATCATGAAGAAGGTGCGTGTCTCTGACTAATGTAACAAACTTCTACATATGTACTGTTGAAAGTATCCTGACTAGTTGTGACTGGTTGTATCATGGTTTGGTACGGCAATTCCAACACGGAGGAATACTGCAGAGAACAAATGCTGAAGAGAACGGTGGACTCGGCCCAGTCCACCTAAGGAACAATACCTCCCCCCTATCAAAAGCATGTATATGAGGCACTGCCTCAATAAGACAGCATCTATCATCAAGGTTCCACATCATCCAGGCCATGTCTTCTTCTCATTGCTGCTATCGGGCAGGAGGTATAGAAGTTCGAAATTGCACACTATCGGGTTTGGGAACAGCTACCTTCCCATAGCTATCAGCCTGCAAAACATTTGTTTAGTTTAGTGATACATCGTGGAAACAGACCTTTTGGCCCACCGAGTCCACATAGACTAGACCAACGATCACCCATAGAATGTGTGAGGAAACCGGAGCACCTAGAGAAAAGCCAGGCGGTCAAGGGGGGGGACATACAAACTCTATACAGACAGCACCCATAGGAAGAATTGAACCAGGGTTTCTGGTGCTGTAAGGCAGCAACTTTCCGCTGCATACTGTGCCGCCCTCGACAACAGATCACTTAAGTCTACCACTTGTAGGTTGCACTAGTAATTTTTTTTGCACAAGTCTTTTAGAATTTTAAGTAATTTATATATAATTTTTTTTGCGTGTTTGAATCTACATGCCTGCAATGCTGCTGCAAGCAGGATTTTTCATTGTGGTTTTATCTCAGTACTTGCCCACATGACAATAAACTCGACTTGACTTTACTTGAGAAATGTAAGATTTACATTGTTACTTCCCTATCCAGAATATATTTCCAAATACTTACCAATTTCAATGAAAAGATCTGTGCAAACATTTATTGTAAACAAGATTTTCATTAGCTTTAGCCTATTCCTTTTCCATTTGGTTAACTTAAATTGTGTTCTTACCTTTTGCATGGAAATGTTCACATTGAACTACATTATGTAAGTGTAGTTAATAATTGATTTTTAATAATGCTTGATGCGTTAAGTTTCCTCATTCTGCACATATTTTTCTGCATTTGTTCACATTATCCTGTCTAGATCATTTTAAACAACATACTTGGAAGTGCATAAAGCTATCTTGATTCACCCTTTGATTTTTATCCCCTTCCTTCTGGAAATATTGCTTATTGCTGTCATCTTCTTCAAAAATAGACCCATCTCAAGTCTGACTTGTGGTGGATACAATGGAGGTGTACGTTAGTTTCTATCTATGCAAATTATGACATTTCAGTAGCATCCCAGGTATTGCCTGAAACTCTTAGAATGTAATGTTGCAGATAAGCCTTAAAGCTTGTTGCATTGAGTTCCTGCCAAAACCATAAACAAATGAATTGAAGTACAGTTGACAGTGTTGCTACTTCCAGTCAAAATGATGGATCCAGCAGCATATTGATGCTGTGATTTCACATTAAACCTAATGGAGAAAATCCTAATAGGGATGCAAGTATCTTCATGAAAAATTCCATGCTTGAAGATTAAAATTAACTTGTGCAATAAGACCTGTACTTAGACCACAGGTCCAAATTTCTCTCTTGATTGGTGCTTCTTTGTGGAACTGAACTTTAAGGCCCCCTTAAGAATTATATTCAGGTGTGATGTACTAAAGAGACCATGTTTATCAATTGAAGAAAGGGTTGTAAATGCACATAATAAGGATAATTATGAGCCTTAGACAGGTCATTTTCTTAAAGTGACAGTATTACCTGCATTGTAATCTTATTATTGAACAGTTTCCTCAATTTATTTGGAAATGAAATAGCATTTAAAATTTTAATTTGTGAAATTATTTTTAGACAAGTAACACGTTGGGAGTTTGTCTCCATAAAAACGTTGTGGTGGGCACTCTTAAAAGGCTAGATTCATCCCAAACAGGTTGCTGAGGATGAATAAAATAGGATTTACAAATATTATTTGATGCTGATGGCGGTAGAATAATGTACCCGTGGCTTTTGATCACTAATTTGCGAAATAGTGGAAGTTAGATATGTGAAAACTATGGGAATACTGTAATTAGTGTCAATATTTTTATGGATCTTATTACTGCAATACAAACTTGTTGATCTATTGGTTATAATAATTTGCTAGATGATAAAAAGAGATTCTTACTGTCTTCGCTTTCATTTCTCTTGCTTGTCTTAAATGTACAGGTGTCTGCTCACACTGTTGTCCTGTACATTTTTCTGGTGAAATATTTATTTATTTATTTTTAAAAAAACTTTTATTTTATTTATTTATTTATTTTTTATTATTGGCTCATCTTAGTAAAATTTAAAATGCCGTTTAATAAAAGATAGGTCTGACTACTTAGAATTGGTCTCGACAAGATTTTTGATGGTCTCCGTGGAGTACGACACAACTAATTATTTATTTTGAATGTAATTTAATATTGTTTGTCAGGGTTAGAGTTTATGCCATGTATATTGGTGTCAAGAGGGCTAGGGATGCAAGAGAACGTACTCCTGGACTAGCAATAGGGTAAAGCTCACTTCATCTTCTTAGCTAGAATGGCAAATACGAAATTACATAAGTGATATGGAGGAGGGCAGTGAGACAGTGTTTACATTCGTGCCCCAAATGCTATGACAGTAGTCTCAATATTGAAAGATTGAAGAAGTACCTCTAAATGAGCATGCAAGTGGTACACTACCCTACTTCGTATGTAAATGATATGTTATTACATCCCAGGATGCTGTTATTTTATCAATAGATCGGTCAGTGTAATTGAGATCAATAGGGATTGCTCTGGGACATATGGGGTGTGAGATTTGCTTACATGATTGACGATGCCAATAAATCTAAGGAGGTATTGTTACACAATCTGATTCATAGCATTTAACTTAATTGCTCAATTACAAGTACGATTTAAAAGTCATTAAAACATGCATACTTACTTTTGGAGCCAAATGCCAAACAAAATAAAGTATATATTTCACGTTTCCTGCAAGCTTCCAAAAGCCTGTTCATTTCAATTAACTCTAGTGGTGTGCAGTCTAGTATACGAAAGCCTCGGCTAATCCCACAACTACTTCACCTATTTTACATCTAAAGTGTTGCTTCTCTCCTCTTTCTACCACGTGTTGCTAAAATATCATTCATCCTTCTGGATTAGGCTTTCCAATTCTTGGAGCTCTACCTTACTCATTGCTGGCATGTCATGCTGCTTTATATCTTATTCCTAAATTATGTTGTCACATTCCAACATGTATTTATCAAAATCGTATCCTCATTTACAGATACTTTTATGCCCACACTGTAATCTAATTCAGCAAATTCCTCCAGCCTAAATGCTTTGAATATGAGTTTCATGTATACCTCTGATTCAGTGCATATGATAGAGCAATAGGGCATTGTGGTCTGAAATTATCGTGCTATAACTCATTCTGGTTTCAATCAGTTGAGTTTGTTATCTGATATGCCCGTTCAGTGTTTTAACACATTACTATGTATCTATCTCTGTGTCCTTGAAATTGTATGTGTTCCTATATGAAGCCCAAATCTAGTCAGTCTTCATGCACTAAAGCAAGTGGTCTTACTGTTTTGTTTTCAGTGCCAAAGGACAAAATACTTTTTCATTAGTAAATTTACCTCTCATTGCATAAGAAGTGAAATTTCAAAATAGTGAGTAGAAATTTGGCAGTTTGCTATTGAAAAATAAAAGATTGGCCACCTGTTGTGCTTCTCTCTCGATATTTAGTTTCACGTAAATGATCAGAGATAAACCTTTGTCCTAATGTCTGCATAAATTAGACCAAGAATACCGAGTGTTAAAATTGAACTTTGTCATGGGTGCTTATGCACTTCTCATATTGGGAATTCTGTCAGTTCTTATGTAATGCAGCACACATTCCAGAGGTCATGCACTTCAATAAGAGGAATCAATCAGTGCTTAAATGTTGGGATCCTGCAAATGAGTGAATTCAGAGGAATCTAGGTGTTCCAGTGCATAAATCTCAAAAGTTAACAGGCAGCTCAAGTAGTAGCAATGTTACAAAATATTGAGTTTTTTAAAATCAAGTCTGCAATTTATCCCATCAGATAAAGCATAAAAAATAAGTTTAATTTGACACCTAATTCACTTTCATATCTTCAGTATTAAAGAAGTTATGGCCATTTTCATACTCTGAAATTAGCATCTTGTTCCCTATTGCTTTTCCATTGACTTAACTCAAAAGCTGTGATCGAGGACAGTCAAAAGCCCATAACTTTCTTAAAAATTAAGAGAACTGAATGAAATTTTCAGTTATTATAGATTGAAGCATTCTGAAACAATTATGAAACAATCTTACTTGGATGACCTGAAATTAAAGCATATAATTAGTTAGTTACCTAATTGTAGCTAATTACAAAATTCAATTACTAGATCTAAACATCTATCCATTTCTTAAGAAAAGGTTAACATTTTTAAATAGCCTAAATGTCCAAATAACATTCACACAAGAATTCACAATATAACATGATTTTTAAAACTCATTGTCATGAATTTATAGGCCAAATAGAAGGAATTTAGTGTTTAATTCCCGTAAATTAATGGGCATTTAAATCATCTTGCGAGTGAGATTTTGTGGAACGCGATCAATTTGAACGTTGTGGTTGCGGTGAATTTGAACCCCATATCGGCAGGAAAAACACTGCCGGTTCGTATATTTACATAATCATATTTTCGCTGATGAAATTTTGATTAAAGTAATCCTAAAATACAAGTTTATATGTAAAATAAACGACTTATGTTTTGTCCCGTATGTGAGATCTGTCGGCGTTGACGGCGTTAGAAGTAGCTTTTTTATTTTACTCCAGCGCTTAAATTGTCCTGCGGTTTGTTTTTTTAAATTCCGAGAACGGCAGTCGGAACGAATTTTCAGCATCAGTATCAGCATAGTAGCCCGAGAAAATATATCTCGGACAGGCAGGAGAAAACGGCATTTTAATCTCCCCCCCCCCCCCCCCCCCCCCAAGGGCGCCAAAGTCGCGCACATGCCCAGAGGCAGAACTGCAGCGCCGCTGAAGATAAGTTTTGTAACATACCTACAAGTAGTTAAGAGGCAGACAGAACGTATGCCTTTATTGCAAAGGGGTTGGAGTTTAAGAAAAGGAGAATTTTGTTAGAGTTGTGCAGAGTGTGGCTACGGCTCCTAAACTGTGCATAGTTTTAGCCCTTTACTTAAAAAAATAGTGACACCGGAGGCAGTGAAAGGAGATTCACTGGGCTAATTCCTGGGATGAAAGGGTCATCCTATCAAGAGGGACGACAGTTTGGGCCTGTATTTCTTGGAGTTTAGAAGAGCAAGGAGTGACCTTGTTCAAACATGTAAGATTCTAAGGGAGCTTGACAGGGTAGATGTAGAGATGTTTTCATTAGTAGAGGAGTCATGAACAAGGGGACACAGTTGCAAATTAAGTAACCGGTCATTTAAAACCGAGGTGCTTAACATTTTCTAATTTCAGAGAATGTTGAATCTCTGGAATTCTCTATCCCCGAGAGTGGTGGAGGCCAAATCATTAGATCAATGGTTAAATGGTACATTATTGTCACTTGTCCCGAGGTACAGTGAAATTTCTTTTTTGAATACAGTTAGTCATAGAGTCCTAAAGTGTGAAAACAGGCCTTTTGACTCAACTTTGACTCAACTCAACAAAGTGGAGGACTTAAGGGCAAGACTGCTTTATCAAAGGGAGCTGAGGGAATGCTCTGTGTTCTGTTTCACAGAGACATGGCTCACCCCCAGCTCCCCAGACTCAGCGGTCCAGCCTGAAGGGTTCTCCATCCACCGCATGGACCGTACCCTGGCATCTGGGAAAGGGAGAGGAGGGGGCGTCTGCCTCATGGTCAACTCTGCGTGGTGTTCCGACGTGGCAGTCCTGTCCAACTCCTGCTCTCCACACCTTGAACATCTGGCGGTGAAGTGCCGTCCCTTCTACCTCCCGAGAGAATTCACCTCCGTTATCCTGACCGCGGTCTACATCCCACCCCAGGCAGACGTCCGTCTGGCACTGGAGGAGCTGCAGGCCGTGGTCAACAAACACCAGACGTCTTACCCCGAGGCATTTACCACCATTGCTGGGGACTTCAATAAGGCGAACCTCAAGAAATCACTCCCCAACTTCCACCAACATGTCTCCTGCTGCACCAGAGGACCTAACACCCTCGACCACTGCTACACCACCATCAAGAATGCCTATCGTTCTATCCCTCGCCCTCACTTCGGTAAGTCCGACCATACCGCGGTGCAATTAAAGAGCGCACCCCCAGAAGTGAGGACAGCACAGAGCTGGTCGGGGGGGCAGAAGAACAACTCCAGGACTGTTTGGAGTCTGTAGACTGGGCAATGTTCAAGGACTCGGCAACGGACTTGAACGAATATGCCACAGTCGTTACAGACTTCATAAAGAAATGTGTGGAGGACTGCATCCCTACAAAAACCTTCCGAGTGTTTCCCAATCAGAAACCTTGGATGAACTTTGAGATCCGCACTCTCCTGAAGTCCAGACACAGGGCATTCACCTCCGATGATACAGTGGCCTACATGAAGACCAGATACGACCTTGGTAAGGCCATCAAAAAGGCCAAAAGGGACTTCTGCTCCAAACTGGAGGACGAGACAGATGTTCGGCAGCTGTGGCAGGGTCTGAATGCAATCACCTCCTACAAGGCAAAACCAGGAGGCAGCTCGAATGCCGGTGTAACATCACTCCCTGACGAGCTCAATGCGTTTTACGCACGCTTTGACAGGGAAAATACTGATGTGCCTTCCCGATCCCCCATTCGCTGCGATGGCATTTCAGTCTCAGTCACAGAGGCCGATGTCAGGAAATCCTTCAGGGGGGTGAACCCCCGAAAAGCACCTGGTCCTGATGGTATACCCGGTCGTGTTCTAAAAACCTGTGCGGACCAACTGGCGGGAGTTTTTACGGACATTTTCAACCTCTCACTTCTGAGGTCTGAGGTCCCCACCTGCTTTAAAAGGGCATCAATTATACCGGTGCCCAAGAAGAGTAAGGTGACGTGCCTCAATGACTATCGACCAGTGGCACTAACGCCGGTGGTGATGAAGTGTTTTGAGAGGTTGATCATGGAGCAAATCAACTCCTACATCGACAAAAACCTGGACCCACTGCAGTTCGCATACCGCCACAACAGATCAACGGTGGATGCGATCTCGCTGGCCCTCCACTCCGCACTGGACCACTTGGACAACAAAAACTCATATGTCAGGCTGTTATTCATTGATTACAGCTCGGCATTTAACACAATCATCCCCTCCAAACTGGTTACCAAACTCGCAGAACTGGGTCTCTGCGCATCCCTCTGCAACTGGATCCTTGACTTCCTCGTCCACAGACCACAGTCTGTTCGTATTGGTGGAAATGTGTCAGCCTCAATAACAATCAGCACGGGAGCACCTCAAGGCTGCGTGCTCAGCCCCCTGCTGTACTCACTCTATACCCATGACTGCGTAGCGAACCACAGTGCGAACTCCATCATCAAGTTCGCTGACGACACCACTATTGTGGGGCGTATCACTGATGGGGATGAGTCAGAGTACAGAAGAGAGATCGAGCAACTGTCCATATGGTGCCAGCGCAATAACCTGGCCCTCAACACCAGCAAAACCAAGGAACTGATTGTGGACTTTGGAAGGAGTAGGAGGGGGACCCACAGCCCCATTTATATCAACGGGTCGATGGTTGAAAGGGTCAAGAGCTTCAAATTCCTGGGCGTGCACATCTCTGAAGATCTTTCCTGGTCCGAGAACACTAATGCAATCATCAAAAAAGCACATCAGCGCCTCTACTTTCTGAGAAGATTACGGAGAGTCGGATTGTCAAGGAAGACTCTCTCTAACTTCTACAGGTGCACAGTCGAGAGCATGCTGACCGGTTGCATCGTGGCTTGGTTTGGCAATTTGAGCGCCCTGGAGAGGAAAAGACTACAAAAAGTAGTAAACACTGCCCAGTCCATCATCGGCTCTGACCTTCCTTCCATCGAGGGGATTTATCGCAGTCGCTGCCTCAAAAAGGCTGGCAGTATCATCAAAGACCCACACCATCCTGGCCACACACTCATCTCCCTGCTACCTTCAGGTAGAAGGTACAGGAGCCTGAAGACTGCAACAACCAGGTTCAGGAATAGTTACTTCCCCTCAGCCATCAGGCTATTAAACCTGGCTCGGACAAAACTCTGATTATTACCAACCACTTTCTGTTATTTGCACTATCAGTTTATTTATTCATGTGTGTATATATTTATATCATGGTATATGGACACATTTATCTGTTTTGTAGTAAATGCCTACTATTTTCTGTGTGCTTAAGCAAAGCAAGAATTTCATTGTCCTATACAGGGACACATGACAATAAACTCACTTGAACTTGAACTTGGACTTGTCCATGCCAACCAATATGTCGCATCTACGCTAGTTCCACTTGCCTGCGTTTAGACCATGTCTTTCTAAATCTATCTATCCATGTAATCCAAATGTCTTTTAAACCAGTAGCTGCTTCAACTATCACCTCTGGCAGCTCGTTCCATGCACCCACCTTTGTGTAAAAAAACATTGCCCCCTCAGGTTCCTATTAAATCTTTCCCCCCTCACCTTAAACTTATGTCATATAGTTTTTGATTCCCCTACTCTGAGTAAAAGACTGTGCATCTACCCTATCTAATCCCCTCACGATCTTATACACTCTATAAGATCACTCCTCATCCTCCTGCGCTCTCATGTATAAAGTCCTGGCCTACTCAACCCGCTTAATAGCTTCGACTCTCAAGTCCAGGCAACATTCTTGGAAAACTTCTCTGTACGTTTTCCAGCTTAACATCTTTTCTATAACAGGGTGACCAAAACTGAACACAATACTCCAAATGTGGCCTCACCAATGTCTTGTAAAACTATGACATAACCTCCCAACTATACTCGATACTCTGACTGATGAAGCCTATCTACCTGTGACGCTACTTTCATGGAACTATGTGCCTGCACTTCTGGATCCCTCTGCTCTACAACACTCAACAGATTCCTGACATTCACTGTGAAGGTCCTGCCTGAGTTTGACTTCCCAAAACACAACACCTCACACTTATCTACATTAAACTAATTTAACCATTAGTTAAACTTGCCCAACTGATCAAGATCCTGCTGCAATTTTTGATAACTTTCTTCACTATCCACGATGCCGCCCATTTTTGTGTCATATGCAAACTTGCTAATCATACCTTCTACAATCTTATTCAAATCGTTGATATAAACCACAAACAGCAAAGGACCCAGCACTGATCCCTGAGGCATCCCACTAGTCACAATCCTCCAGTCTGAAAAACAACCTTCAACCTTTGCTTCTTTCCATGAAGCCAATACACTATACAATCGGCTAGCTCTCCCTGGATCCCATACGATCTAACCTTCCAAAACAGCCGACCATGCGGAACCTTATCAAATGCCTGGTAGCCACAAAATGCTCTACTAACTCAGCAGGACAGGCAGCATCTCTGGTAAGAAGGAATGGGTGACTTTTGGGTTTGAGACCCTTCTTCAGACTGATCAAATGCCTTGCTGAAGTCCATATAGACAATGTCGATGGCTTTGCCTTCATCAATCTTTTTAGTTGCCTCATCAAAAAGCTCAATCAGATTTGTGAGACATTACTCTCCCACGCACAAAACCATGCTGATTCTCCCTAAGCAGCTCATCTATTCAAATGCATATGCATCTTATCGCACAGAATGCTCTCAGTAAAAATCTTGCTATACTTAGGGTGTAAGTATAGTGGATTACACTGAGACAGTACACAAGACTAGTCACGTTTCCCATGGCATTTTGTATGATTCATGTCCAAAGTTGTTAAAAATGTAGACTCTTACCTTGCCCAAAAAGGCTTGTTGCCCTTGTGGAAGCACTGGATCGTAGTAACAGGGTTAGCCTGGCCTGGCAATGTTGTTGATGCTCCCTCCACTGCTTGGTGCTGCTGCAAGCCGTGTCCGATCCTCGTACTTGGCCTCTTGGAGTGCCGCCTAATCGATTCAATCCCCAATCTACTACAAGGCTTCCAGCGGCCCACTCCACCAACACCTTGATCCAGACAGATTGACCAACGAACGTGCCGCCCCTCGCCTCGCGTGGTCTCAGCCTACAATATTGTTAAAATAGACATAGATAAATATTCAAAAGATTTAGGAATTGAGGGCTTTGGGGAACTGGCACAGAAGAGTTGAGCCCCACATAAATCGGTCATGATCATATTAAATGGCGGGCTTGAAGGGCTGGGTGGCCGACTCCTGCACCTACTTTCTTGTGTTCTTGTGATAATCTGACCAAAACATAAAATCTTCAGATACTGTAAATCTGACAAAGCATCATCAACCAGAGCCTTTAACTGCTTTCTCTCCTGAGCTGCTGAGCATTTTCAGTATTTTCTGTTTCTATTTTTGATAATCTAGTGGAGTTTAGAAGGCGCATTGGACTATTTTGTTGGTCAGCCAGTTGAATTACCTAAAACTGAGGTTCTGCTTTAATTATTCCATTTGATATCAGCAATTGTAAACGACCCATAGAAGAGTAAAGAGGTGTCTGCATTGCTTCACTGTTTTTGGAATATTATCAATTGTAGAGTGTTTATCATGTTTGTTCATTTAATATTCACTACACTTTGAAAAAAATCATTTGATTAGAAGTCTGTGAAAAGAGCTATGTATGAATAATGCACAGAAGGTGCGAATTTTGATGCAGTGAGTTACCATATCAAACTTTTTAGGCTTTTGATCATTTATTTTGTTACCTCTAAAAGAATGAATGAGGAATGACAATTATGAAGTTATTACCACCATTGTACTTTTAAGATTTCAGATTGTGTATTAGTTCATAATGTTGAAGAAAAGGTTCCAGGATTTGAGCTTTATTACAAAATTGTGTAAATGCAAGCATATTGGCTTCACAATGCTTGACTCAATTGAAGCGGTCAGTTGGTATTGTTACTATGCATGAATTGCAGGAAGTTGGACATTGATAATAATGATCTTGTTTTATCTCCATCCTCAGAAAAAGAACACTAAAGTTTATTTTAAACTGAGGAATGCGTGTATTGCTAGGGAGGTAGAAGAGATTGATGATGAATGTAAGGAAATAAAAGTTATTTTCTCTATATGGTTCCAGAGGGATTTAGTATCAGAAGTATTTTCTGGTCTCACATATTAAAATCTGGAAAGTTTTATGATGATTTAAAAGTTAAATTTGATCTTCTGTGACCCATTTCCATGCTCCTTGATTTTGCAGCTCTGCTTATTGAAGGGGAGAAAACAGAAGCAAAAAATGTAAGATTGAAGTGTAGTTAAGGACTTTCAGATCAGTCGTCCCAAAGGATTATTTTAATTGATCCTAAAATCAGTTTGAAACAGTCGTACTTTTAAACAGTTTTTACAATGGCAGAATTATAGCTGGATGAATCTACAACCACTCAACAACCTCCATGGAATAAAAATATTGCTGCAGCGATTTTATTTTGTTGCTAAGTTTGGATTTTAATATCTTTAATTTGAACAAAATAATACAAAGGTTGAATTCATTAAATTTAGACAACATGAGAAAATGTTTGAAGCAGAAATAAATAAAGAGTACGGCAGCACATTGAAATAGTTTTAATATGGAAGTCTGATATTCAGCACAAGCAGTCCTTGCCGGAATTAACCCTAGAGGTAAGCAAATAAATCCAATCACCTTTCACACTCTGTTTCCTTATTTCTTTGACATTTTCTTCACCCCTATATAATCTAATCACAGCGTCTGCCTCAGTTGCTGTTACTTAAATGGATTTCTCTTGCATGGTGTTCCAAATTTCTTGCATAGAATAATTTATCCTCTGTTTCTTATTCTTGATTTGTTAAACCTGGGAATAGTCAGATGGTCTTTATTATTCCTGATTTTCATAATGATAGGGCATTTTTAAAGTAATGTAACTTCTATAATTGTTGCAATGAATAAAGTCCCTGCTTAGCAAATGTTTCTTAGCATTTGCATTTCCTCATGCCAGACATTGCTTTGGTGAATATCATTCTATATCGTGGAACCCAATACCGAGTCCTTTTAATTTTAAAGGTTTTTAACAGGGTTATCATTATCTCTTACTTTTTTTATGAGTTAATCAACGTACAGATGGTACTGATAATCAAAATTCCCGAAAGATTTTAATGACTGGCATCCAGCATCCATCAAGGACATTTTTTGTCATTACCGTGATCGAATGATGAAGAGCGATACTGACATTCAGGACCTGCTCTATTGAAAAATAAAAGGCCATTGCATATGACGGAACGTCATCTCATGCAGAAGAAAGACTCATGCCAACAATTCAAGGCTGAATGTCAAAGGGAGGGTCATTGCCATAAAAAATAAATGATGGCCAGAAAAGGCTAAGGAAATCAAGATTATTCAGAGAAACATGATGTGGAGCTTTCTTCCGGAATACACAACTATTTATGCTTGAGTTTCCATGGTCCTTTGTTACTTTGAGTCAAAGATGGGCGGTGCTCCATAAGGAATCTAATGTCATCAAAACTATGTGCAAGTCACACTTTGATACTCTCCTGTACCTTGAGTGCACTGCCACTAAGGAGTTGTATAAGACATTGGTGAGGCCTTACCTGGATTATTGTGTTATGTTTTGGTCAGTCAGCTATAGGAAAGGTTATATTGAACTGAAAAGAATGCAGAAAAGATTTATGCGGATGTTGCCAGAACTCATGGGAGCTATACGATGAAGTTAGGCAGGCTGGGACTTTATTCCTTGACCGATGGATGATCTTATAGGCTTGTATAAAATCACGAGGGGCATAAATATGGTGAATGTACAGTCTTTTTCCCAGGATTGTTAAATCAAGAATAAGAGTTTGCTAATTTAAGATGAGAGGGCAAAGATTTAATAGGAACCTGAGGAACAACCTTTTCATACAGAGGGTAGTTTATATATATATGGAGCGAGGTGCCGAAGAAAGTGGTTAAAGCAGATACAATGACAATATTTAAAATACATTTTGACAGGTTAAATGGATAGGAAAAGCTTGGAGAGATATGGATCAATACAGGTATTTGGGATTAGCTTAGATGGGCATCTTGGTCACCATGGATGAGTTGGCTGAAGGGCCAGTTTCTGTGCTCTCTGACTATGATACTAATACAATTTTGTAACTGATCTAACTCATTGAGAGACACAATGGCATAGCTAGTAGAACCACTGCCTCACAGTGCCAAAGACCCAGCAAGGTAGAATCTTGACCTTGTGCTGTTTATGTAGTTTGTACATTCTCACTGTGACTGGTGCCCTAATTTCCTCCAATATCCCAAAAACATGCGGGTCTGTAGTTCATTGGCCACAGCAAATTGCCCTGAGTATGTAAATGTGGGAGAATGTGATGAAAGTAGAATTAGTGTAAGTAGATGGTTGATGATTAGCATGAATTTGATAAACTGAAGGGACTGTTTCTATGCTGTTGGTAGACACAAAATGCTGGAGTAACTCAGCGGGACAGGCAGCATCTCTGGCAAGAAGGAATGGGTGACGTTTCGGGTCGAGACCCTTCTTCAGACTGATATCAGGGGAGTGGGTGGGACAGAGATAGAATGTGGTCAGAGACAGTGAGACTGATGGGAGAACTGGGAAGGGGAAGGGGATAGAGAGCGAGGGAAAGCAAGGGCTATTTGAGAGGCCAATGTTCATACCGCTGGGGTGTAAGCTACCCAAGCAAAATATGAGGTGCTGTTCCTCTAATTTGCACTGGGCTCACTCTGACAATGGAGGAGGCCCAGGACAGAAAGGTCAGATTGAAAATGGGAGGGGGAGTTAAAGTTCTAAGCAACCGTTGTCAAAGAGATTATTATCTCAAAGTGGAAATGTCAGATTTGAGAGGGATGGATCATGATTACAGAAATAGGTGTTTGTAGAGCAACCATATTTTAAAATATATCAATGGTAAATGTGTATATAAATGATACGTCGACATTTAAAATAAAAAATATGGGCCTTTTGAGTCTGCTCCATCAATCAGAAAGATCATGGATGACTTTTCTGTCCCAACACCCAACATTTTCCTGCCCTCTCCCTTAAAGCCCAGAAATCTGTTGATCTCAGTTTTGAATGGAAGCAATGGCTGAATCTCTGTAGTCTTAGCTTAGAGACTCAGCGCGGAAACAGGCCCTTCAGCCCAACAAGTCCGCACCGACCAACGATCCCCACACATTAACACTACCGTACTCACAATAGGGACTATTTTACATTTATACCAGGCCAATTAACCCGCAAACCAATACATCTTTAGAATGTGGGTGGAAACCAAAGACGTTTCTCCTAATTTCAATTACAAATGACCTACCTTTTTGAGGTTAAGATCTAATTTGAGTTTCGGCATGGAAACACCCACCTTTTGCATATCCATAAGGTCTTCAATGAATATGGTATGTTTTTGTGCTCTGGAAAAAAAGGTCTAGTCTGCTAAATCTCTCCTTAATCAGACCTGCCATCCAGGAATCAATCTCATGGATCTTGGCTACACTTCCTCTGTGGCAAATTTACCCTTGTTATGTAGATGTGATCAAAATTATACACAGTACTCCATGTGTGGGCCCACTAAGGTCCTTTGTGATTGTTGCAATTTTGTTGATGCTCAGAGCCGTTAGCAATTAAGGCCGATATGCCATGTTTTCATGTCTAACTAAATGGTGTACCTGCATTAGCTTTCAGTAACCTATGTGCAAAAACATTTTGCAGATCCCTGTGAACATTAATCTTTCTCAAAACTTACTATTTAAAAATATACTCAGTATTTCTATTACAATACAATACAATACAATTTATTTGTCATTTGAACCCCATTGAGGTTCAAACGAAATGTTGTTTCTGCAGTCATACACACAAGAAAGAACCAAGACACAACACAATTTACACAAACATCCATCACAGCGCATCTCGCTGTGATGGAAGGCAAAAACTTATCTCTCCCCTGCACTCCCCATTCCCCTCCCGATGTCAGAGTCAAAGCCCCCGGCGGGCGATGGTAATTGTCCCACGGCCATTAATGCCGCGCCGGGTGATGTTGTTGGAGCCCCCGGCATGCGCTAGCAAAGTCCCACAGCCATTCCAAGCCGCGACGGGCGATGATGTAAGGCCCCGCTCCAGGTACTCTTCAACCCCGCAACTCGGGCGGGTGAAGTCGCCGTTGCGGAAGCCCCGAAAAGCGGTCTCCCAGCAGCGACCCGCGGGCTCCCGGTGTTACTGTCCACCAGACCTGCGGTAAGCCTCCGAATCTCCGCGGTCAGGTCGTAGCCGAGCGCCACCACAGCTCCATCCGCTCCGAACTCGGCCAGCTCCACGATGGTGAGTAGGTCCGCAGCTCCGTGACTGGAGCCCCAGGTCGTTCCTGCTGGAGGCCGCTCCACGTGCTAGGCCCCAACGACAACGGAGATCCGACAGAGAAAAGGTCGGGTTCTCCGTGCAGGGGATAGATTTTAAAAGTTTCCCCACCCCCTGCCCCCCACACACATACACAAAAAAAAATAATAAAAACTGCATTCAAACGACACAAAAAATAATAAAAAGACAGACGGACTGCAGAGGCTGCTGCGACGTGAGTCGCGCCGCCCACCGGGAATTTTTACTCCCAAAGCTAATAACTCCATGAAGGTAGCAATTAATATAGTGTAAGTTGGTAGGATCTGTTTTCACATAATTTTATTGCTTGTTGTGATGTTAGGATACATATGGTAACAAAGTAAAACATGTAAGAACAAGTGTGAGTGCAAATGGAAAATGATTGGCTTGGATCTGAATGTGTAACGTGTATCTTGTATCATTATACTTGAAAGTCTTCAATCGCAAATAACTCTACCACTGTCATTCTTTAAGAATTTGATGGAGATAGGGCTGGTATTAAGAAGGGTGGCTGATTGAATAACGTATGCAGTCTTTCTTTAATATTATGCCATGTGCAGTTTTATTTAAGAACTAGACCAAGTGCAGACCCTTTGGGACAGTTCCCCCAACGCAAGATTCCACCACTCACCCGTTCCCCAACGTAATATTGCACCACTCACGCTAGCCCTCAACAGCGCAGGCACGGCTCATTTTTCCTCATCCCCCAGCACTCCCTCCTCCCCCTCTTCACCCTCCCTCTTCAATTCCTGGAGGGAGGGGTGGTAGAGAGGGAGGGGGGAGAGAGGGAGGGTGGTAGAGAGGGAGGGGGGAGAGAGGGAGGGTGGTAGAGAGGGAGGGGGTAGAGAGGGAGGGGAATAGAGAGGGAGAGGGAGGGGGAGGGGGTAGAGGGGGGGGAGAGGGATGGGGGTAGAGAGGGAGCATGGTAGAGGGAGGGGGTAGAGAGGGTGGGAGTGAGGGTAGATGGGGAGGGGGTAGAGAGCGTGAGGGAGGGTAGAGAGGGAGGTGGTGAAAGAGGGAGTGCAGACGTGGCAACTACCCTCCCTACCCCCTCCTCGCTGGTGCCTGGAATTCGGCCTGGTTCTCGTACTCGGTCGGCCCTGGCTGTAGACTCCATCCATCAGCTCGGCCGCCGCCTGGGCTCCAGTCCAGGCCCCGACTTCATCTCCGGGCTCGCCCCGGACCCAGGCTTGTCCTTGGTTCCAGCGGCGGTTTCTGTCTCAGCCACATCCTAAGCCTCAGGCTCGGCCCTCAGTCCAGCTCCAGCACCAGGCTCGGCACCAGCCCAGGCCCTGTCCCCGGGCTCGGGCCGTGGCACCACCCTCCCCACCGGGTACCGGTTGGGCGCCAGCAGCTGCCGCCACTCCTCGTTCACCGTGAGTGCTGGAGTGCCCCTTCCTCCCGGAGTGTCCCGTCCTGCTTTGCGAGTGCATTGTGACGTCACTTGGATTTTGTTTCCCAAAATGGGTGAGTTTTGGGGCTGTTTTTAAAATTTAAAGGAATTATAACTTTGGAAATATAGGTATGAATGCGACGGGAAGATGTTTATCGCCACGACGCGAAAATGTGAGTAGGATGTGTGAAAATGGGAAGGCTGTGGCCCAGCGTTTGGAAGAAGATAGGAAAAACAGATGAACATATCGTGGGCACAAACAAGACAAAGACTTTTAGTTATATACTAGACCAAGTGCAGACCCGTTGGGTCTGTTTCCCCAACAGCATTTGCGGGGGGGGGGGG